>NW_027411644.1:123797093-124055919 GCF_047663935.1 Musca autumnalis | reverse complement strand
CCAAAAACATCTTAAAATACTTCTTGCATAGAGTCATCTAAAATTGATTGCATTCTAGCTGCACCATGTCCTTGTAAAAATCAAGACTTCTTTCACGTAAAAAGACATAGTCACTTGCACTCATGATTTAACTACTTTTTGGGTACAAACAAATATTCAGTCTGATATTTCTTGCAACCATGATTATCTTTTTGGATACAAACATTTTGCTGAGTAATTAAAATACAATAAAGTAAATTGTTTCTTGTGTTTTTAAGAATTTTATTTGCAAAAAGTTATTATAAATGTAAACATTGCTAAAATGTGAAAATTTTATGAAATGGATTCAAATCGGACATTGTCAAAATGTGAAGAACGGAATGCATCTTTCATAACTCTGCGTGGACTGCTTCTAAAAAGCTATTCAATCACTACTTCACATAGAACAACTTCAAATAAATTTTGCTGGGTAACTAATAAAATATAAATAATTTATATATATAAAAGAGCTCAGTGAGTGAGTGAGTGACTGACATATCATCGCCCAGACGAAACCGCTGAAGCTAGAAAGTTGAAATTTTTACTGTGGGTTGCTGTTGGTGTGTAAGGGTGAGATCAGGGTTTAAAAGCCAGCATCTAAAAACATTAGCATTAGCTGTACACTTCAACTGCTACCCAATATTGACACACACGGCTATATAAGCAACCGAACGCATATTTATTTTTGTACATTTTTGCTTATTTCGTTTTTTACGTCTAATCTTTTTTTCGTTAGGCATAATCGACAACCACGCTACATATTTACCAGACGGCTGACCAATCATCGAAGCACATATAAAACCGACCGATGTTTTTGTGAGTAGTGTTGCCAACGCAGTAATAAAAAAGGTGTTATTTAATGTCAAAATGCCTTCATCATATGGTAGAACCTAAAAAATACTAATTATTAATAATTATTATTGTTTAAAAATAACAAAAAATATATATTAAACGGTTTTAGCAAAAATTCACATGTCCTATGAACAAAAAAGTGGAATTAAATATATCGTGATTTTTATGCATTACACTGGTAACCCTGATCTCAAAAACAATTGTTTGCTGAAAACTTGGCTAAACCGTTGAAACTTTGTTGCTTATTCTCTTTTCTGATATGTGTTGATCATGTGTGCTGCAAAATATGAGTATGCGTGTCCGCTGCTATTTTATTATAGCGACAATATCAAATAGCATCAGCATCGCTAGCAATATTATTGTGAAATTTGTTGCTACACGTTGCCGTTGTTCATTGTTGCTAAACATATTTCGAAGAAAATTTTAGCAGGCAAAGCTGCAAATATTCGGTGCTTTTGCTAATATGGCGTTAGCATTTTAAACCCTGGGTGAGATAAGGCTGGGTTTTTTGTAATTCGAACTAGACGGGTACGAAAAGTACTAAAAGGTACAAAATAGGGTACTCATTGTATTAGGCAAACGGTAAGACCTAGAAATTTCTAACTGATCGAGAGTTAGAAAGATGTACCAAAGGGTTTTTGGAAATTCGACCTATAAGTGTACGAAAATTACTAAAACCTTTTAATTTTAGTACCAATTGTATGTTCTGAACGGTTATAGCTAGAATCTTGAAATTTTTTATGGGAATCAAGTTTGGGAAGGGTATTATTATAAGGAAATCGTTTTGTAAGTTCGTACTTATGTGTACGAGAAGTACTAAATGGTACTAAATTTTGTACAATTTGGATTTGGGAGACCGGATAGACCAGACAATTTTAATTAAGATTACTGATGGAGTGAAGGATTGAGGATGTTTTGGAAATTCGTACTTATGGGTACGAAAAGTACTAAATGGTACTAAATTTGGTACAAATTGGACTTGTGTGAACGGATAGAGCTGGGCTCCTGAAATTTGGAATTAAATTATTTTGGAGAGTAGGATTGAGGTGCTTTTAGGAATCCGTACTTATGTAGTTTTTGAATATTCGTAATTATGGGTACGGAAAGTACTAAATAGTACTATGTTTGGTACAATTTGGGTGAAGAGATAGAGCTGGAATCCTGAAATGTATAATTAAGATTACTTATGGAGTGTAGGGATTGATGTAGTTTTGAAAATTCGTACTTATGGGTACGAAAAGTACTAAATGGTACTAAATTTGGTTCAGTTTGGATTTGGATGAACGGATAGAGCTGGAATCCTGATATTGGAAATTAAGATTACTGTTGGAGTTGTAGGACTGAAATAGTTTTGGTAGTTCGTACTTATGGTTACGAAAAGTACTAAATATTACTAAATTTGGTACAATTTAGATTTGGGTGAACGGATAGAGGTGGAATCCTTAAAATTTCGGAATTACTTTTTGGAGATAGTAATTGAAATTCGCACTTTCATTCGAAAAGTATTAATTTTATTGTGAATAGAGCTGGAGTTCGGAAACTTGTTATTACAGCCGCTGTTGGTGTGTAAGTTGAAATATGAATCTGGTTGTGGATATACGTACAATAAGTGTACGAAAATTACTAAATGGTCAAGATAGCTCTATTAATTCAATTAAATGAAACTGACACTGGTATTAGTATAGCAGTTGGCGTTTATATAGATAGAGAGAAAAGTTTTGGAAATTATGTATACGAAAATACTAAATCGCGGTTGGGATGTGGTCTTGGATATAAGAAGAAAATTTTTGAAACTTATACATATTATAATTACCAAATTTGGTACCAGTTTGGTGTTGCATGAAGGGATATAGGTGGAATTTCGAATTGTTTAATGAGGGTTTGTGTTGGTGTTGAGATAAGGATTTTTTGAAATGCATACAAATTCTGAAATTAGGCGGAGGGCTGGCTGATTTATTGGGAAAGAGGAAATGTACTAAGTGGTATGTAATTTGACGTTGCAATTATATAATTAGTGTGAGAAAAGTACAAAATTGCAATAAGTTTGGTATTGGTAGAAGTGGAATTCCGATTTATACAATAAGTGCACTAAAGGTATTAAATAATACTAAATATTGAAGCACTGGTATTGAGTGAATCGATAAATAAAATTTGTTATGAGAATCACTGTTGAGATCAGAGCATCAGGATCAGAATGTTTATTAAAACCCAGCTTTAAATGTATGAAAGGTTCCTACATGTAATACCATTGACTTTGGGTGAACAAGTAGAGTTAAAAATGTGAAATTTGAGCTAAGGTCCTGGATTTTAAAAATTGTACTGAATAGTGTACTATTGTTTTTATGTTAAAACGAATTCGGTTTCCAAATATTGTACTGAAATCAAAAAGTCAAGCGTATCTTTTCAACAAAATTGTTTTTATTTTTGTTGTCTATTCTGAACGTTATAGTAAGTTCATTTGTAAAAGCAAATCTATGCGGCTAATGTTTTACAAGAAGGTTTTTACATCCTGAGAACAAAAAGGCCTAAAATAAAATATCTCAAAAATTAACTGTTACATAAGGTAACAGCTTTTGAATAAAGGTTTTCTACATTTTGATATCACAAATTCCAAAATTCGGTTGGAAAATGGAAAATGTGGATAAAAAATGTGGATAACATTTTCAAAATACCCATATTGTTTAAAAAAAAAATTAATTTAAAATGTAGGCTGTTGAAGTGTAGAAGTCTGTTTTTGAAATTCGAACAAAACGTGTACGAACAGTACTTAAATGAAATTAAATATGAATTGAAATAGGTATTAGTCATCAAAATTTTCACTGTTCACCATATTATATATTGTTTATTTGTATATTAATCCCTTTCCGCATACGAAGTAGCGGGCATTTTGCTAGCTTGGTATATTTGATAATTGCGAAAATTGCGAGTTTATTGAAGATCTATCGTCCAAAAATTGTGCACTTGTACATCACATATGCTTCGAAAATAGTTCATTGTGGGCATATATTGTGATATCAAAAATATATTATATACCGGTAGAAATAACTAACAATAAATAGAAATTCAAAAATTTTGCATGCAAACAAATTTTTAAATCAAAAAAGTTATTCATATTCAACCCTCAGCCTCTGCCGTATAAAAATATATTTATTTTGTAACTCGAGTTTGCTTCAAAATCAAAAATCAATTTAAGTAAGCTAACTTCTGAGTTTTGGAAAAGTTTGAGAATTATTTTTTAAAATTTGTAATTTTAGTTGGAGCCGGCTGGGGTTTTTGGAACTTCTGGACTATTATCTCAGGAAGTATGACGTACCCCGGAAAAGGGACCAGAATAGGGACCGTGAAAAGAACCTTCTTCAAAAAAAAAAAATAATAATAGTAATAATTATAATAATTTGATTGTTTTTAAGTCTGGAGTGTTACCCCCAATGGCTTAAACTTCATCATTACTCTCTATTACAGAGAGTAATGTTTTTCAAAACGAACTGACAGTGTTGCAAAATTTTACTGATCGCTACCAATATCATGATTTCATCCCGGCGAAGGGAATTATCAACTGGCTTCTCAGTTTTTGAAATGATGCCTTTTTAGCGAAAAACCGAACTCTTTAAGTGTCTAGTATTCTCATATGAATGAGAATCACACTCACTTTTCGGCTTTTCCAAAGAAACACCAAAATCAAAATATTTTGCAACATGTCAGCACATATCAACTAAGAATTCTTCGAATTCAGTAAAATTTTGCAACACTGTCAGTTCGTTTAAAAAAAACATTACTCTCTGTAATAGAGAGTAATGATGAAGTTTAAGCCAATGGGGGTAATACTCCAGACTTAAAAACAATCAAATGAGATTGAAACTTCAACCAAAAACAAAACAAACAAAAAACAGCGAATGGCACGCGTCGGGGAGCTTTGTTTAAAAATAAAAACAAAACTCCAACAACAACCTCACGGGCAACTGTGTTGGTGTTCTTTTCAACTCAACCAAAAACAAAACAAACTAATTATAATAATAATAATAAAATAGACCCAATGCGGGTCCTCAAACTGCACTTTTCCCAAATTTGGTGTGGGAGGTACTCGAAAGACGGACCGATATAGTCCATATTCCAACCTGATACATGACTGGATGAAATAAAACGATGTGTAAAGTTTCGAACAATCAGAAAATCCTCTTGAGAGTTATCTTGCGGATTTGCGGCGCAAGTACAATCTGCTGGAAAAAAATTCAAAACGATTCGAGAGGACTCTTAAATTTCCCTTTTCCAAAGTTTGTGTGGGAGGTACACTAAGGTGTGGACCGATATCGTCTTATCCGATCTATATCTGGAAGGAATAATAATATATGGAAAGTTTGGAGCAAATCGATTGCTCACTTCGCCAGTTTTCGTTCACACAATTTTTGGAAAACAATTTTGAGCTTTTTTGGGGGAGGTGTGGACCGACATAGCCTACATTCGAACTTAAACAAAGTTTGGGCAAAATATTACGAAGTATAAAATTTGGTTCTAATCGGTAGATCCGTTTGAGAGTTATCGTGCGCACCAGCCAGCTAGACATTAAGAGAGACAGATGAACGGACAGGGCTAAATAGACTCCAAATTGTCTTTAACGAATTTCGTCTAAACATACTTGGGGTCTAAAACCAATATTTCGATGAGACACATCTTTGGTCGTATTTTGTTTGTATCCTGAGGTATAAAATAGGTGGCGAGGCGACCCCAATTTGACAACTGAACTGAAAATTTCTCTGTCATGATAGAGACAATTTGTAGCATGGGAGGAAATAGTGGTTCTCTACACAAAACACATTATATATTAGGCAGTAGGCCCGTTATCTAACAGACACATTATTGCAATTTGCATCAGGGGAAAGGTCAGTAGTTATTATTCCATATGTAGGCAACTTTGCCGGTATATGCCCTCCAGGAATTAAAATATGGACCAATAATAAAATTTGTATATATTTAATACAAAAGTAATGGTCTACGTCACCCGCTAAATAATATTAGACCACCATGCAAAAAAAAAAATTGGATAAAAATTATGTTTTTGGTCCATTTCACCAGCAAAATATTTCACGATCATCTCCAAAAAAAATAGGGATCTATTCTAGTCTGAACCCGGCCTCCATGCAAAATTTCGTGACGATCGGTCCATAATTGCGGCCTGGAGTTTGATTACAATTTATAATGGACAGACGGACGGTCGGACGGACAGACACACGGACACACATCTCAAAATCGCTTCATCTCTTTGAGATATGAAGATTGGTATACCACATAGGGGGTCTCCGACGAATATTTCGCGGTGTTACATGAATTTTTGCCAAATAAAACTTATAATACCCTTTCCACATAGTGGTGTAGGGAATAAAAAGTTAGCTGAAATAATAATTTGGTGTCTCGACAAAACTTCCTATTTTTTTGGGAGCTATTTCCTATCCCCTAGCGGACATAAGAACCAATGGGAGTTATGCCCGTTTTTAAAATTTTAAATGATTTTCTACAAATATATAGAAAATTGAAAAAAAAAAAATTCAGTTCATATACATTTTTCATTTCATAATATTATTTATAATTGATTTAAAATGTTTAAGAAAATTATGTACAAAGTAAGTAGTAGCTAATGTAAATCGAATTGTATTCAAAATTTGCGCGATTTTTTAAAAAAATATCGGGCGATTTTTTACAAAAATATTTTCAAAATTCAAGGTGATAAAAAATGTTTGTAAGACTATTGAAATACTTTTTGAAAAACGAAAAGACCCGCAGACGAAAATACTTTTTAAAAAAATCACGCGATTTTTTACGAAAATGTTTTCACTATTTAAGAAAATAAAAAGGTTTAGCAAAAATATAAAAATACTTTTAAAATCGCTCGATTAAAAAATAATTTGTTCTTACTACACAATTAAGAAAAAAAAAACAGATTTATATGTCTATATTAAAAAATTTAAATAATTATCATGTAAACAAAATGTCTTCTTCGAATACCGTAATATGGTAAAACTTCTCCGAACTTCTGCTGACATAATTTCGGGCATAATTTCGTTTTTAACACGTTGACTGCCAACTACGAGATAACTCGTAGTACGATTTTCCTTCCAGGAAGCCAACTTCGAGTTATCTCGTACTACCTACAACTACCACTTTTTGTGTAGCTACGAGTAAAACCGTATTATAATAGTGTTAGTATCGATAAATGGCTTCTGGGAAAAGAAAAAAATTGGGTTTGGCTTCCGTGAGCTTTTTTATTAAAAAAAAAAATATGGAAAATTCATTCAATATAATGCAAAAATTCATTCAATATAATGGAAAAA
Organism: Musca autumnalis; assembly: GCF_047663935.1. Taxonomy (NCBI): domain Eukaryota; kingdom Metazoa; phylum Arthropoda; class Insecta; order Diptera; family Muscidae; genus Musca; species Musca autumnalis. The sequence continues at coordinate 124,048,726 of NW_027411644.1, read as the reverse complement.
TTAACTCAAATACAAGAAATAAAGTAATTATTATTGTTTGTGGAAGTTTTTAAAACAATTTTCCACACAAAGAGCTGGCTTCTCTGGACAGGCTGGACAGAAGTAACGCGTTTCTCGGCGTTTTTTTTTTTCTTGGGTACATACACGACATGGCTTTGTCGGACGCTGTTCCCGTTGGTGGTAAACACTCTAAATAATGGAGCTCTTTAGATCTATTTTTTTTCAAAACTGGTTGAAAATCTCCAATCAACGCCAAGACGAATTCTTCTCAGTTTTATTTTAGATGAAGTTACTTTTTGGTAAATTCTGTGAGCATTTTGTATATATATATCTATAATATGAAGTGAAACCTTTTTATGTCATCTAATAGTCTTTCTTAGAGATGAGTAGTACGAAATCATTTGATCTGCTCGGTCAATGCCAGACATTCCATTTATTGTAATCTCGAATTATATTCAGTTTCATAGAAATTCTTCCATTGCGATTGGGCACCTCTACCATTTCAATAGCGTGCATGTTTGGAATGGAAAGGACTTCCCGTTTGTCTTTCCATTTGCATACAGTAACAGGACCATTTGTCTGCCAAAAACACTCCCCTCTTTTTAGTTTACGATTTACCACATCTTTGGGGTTTCCTTTTCTGTTACTTCGTAGGGTTCCACACACATAAGTTTTTCGTGTATACAACAGTTTTGTAAGACTAACTGAATTATAAAAATTATCCATGTAAAGCGCGTAGCCTTTATCGAGATAGACCTCAAGTAAATGTAAAACAACGTCAGCAGTGTGACCTACATTATGGGTAGTTTCTTCAGATTTTCCGCTGTATATTTTTATTTTTATTAAAAGACCGTCGGACTCACATAGTTCATATAGATTGGCACCATATTTGTGTTTTTATGTGCGGAAAAGCAATCTTCCCCGCCATAGCATCATGGATTCGTCAATACAAATATTTTTACTTGGTACATAGTTTTCACGCATAATATTGAAATGTTTTACGATTGGTCTCACCTTGTATAATCTGTCTGTAGATGGTTGTGAGTTATCAACAAAATGAAAATAACGAAGTATCAACTGGAATCGATTGCGGCTCATATATGTGCGCCAAAAGTTTACATTATATAGCTTGTTTGTGTTCCAGTAATGTTCTATTGTTGGAAAAGTACAAGGTCCCATTTGCAATTTTTGCTGTGCAATTTCTTGCGCAGCATATAAATTAGTTTGTTCTACCAGTAATGCAAGAAACTCATCCGAAAAAAATAAATCCACCAGCGTTTGTACTGTAAAATTTGATGTATCTAATTTCACACCAACATTTTCTTCCAAAAGAAATAATTCAGGATTGTGTTGAACTTCTGTCCACAAATCATCATTCTCATTTGACGTTGTTGCTTGAAAATCATCGTCATTATCATCAGATTCGGAGACGTCTTCAGGTTCGGAGATGACTTCATCTTCACTATCACTTGTATCTTCAGAAGGCTCATAAATGTCGTTACTACCATCGCTGAAATCATGTTCTGAATAACTTAGATTTACGTTGTACTCAATTTAACGTTGATTCAGTGACCTTTTCTTATCCATATTGGGTTCTTGATAATTATAACAGTAATTTTAGAGAATGTTTATAAATCTAAAAGGAAAGAAAATAATAATAAAATTATGATAATTATAATAAATAATAATAACTATAAAACAAAATACTATAGAAAGCAAAAATGATGTTTTTTTAGGAGAAAAAGGATCTACGAATTAACTCGTATTTGGCTTCTGCGTAGCGACTACGAGATAATTCTCTTTCCCAGAAGCCAACTACGAGATAATTCGCAGCTTTCTTTCCCAGAAGCCAACTACGAGATAACTCGTAGGTCCTTCTTCTCCTTTAAAAAACATCATTTTTGATTTTTGATGATACCAATGATCTAGAAACAGAGTTTTTAGTAATATAATGTGAAAAAATCAAAATGTCATTTTTGGCCAGTTTTCTGAAAATGGCCTTGGCAGTCAACTTGTTAAATCATGAGGATTTTGTGGATACTTCGGATTGCATTGGTTGGCACTTAGGCCTTCTCAAATGTATAATTCCGCATTCTAACTTCTACTCTAAAATTTATAACAATTTTTATAATTATAAAAGTTAAGCAAAGAAATAATTTTGAATTTAAAAAATCGTTGGGAGTTATATCAGCGAGCAAAATAAGCAAAGCAAAGCGGACATAACGCCCATAATCATTTTTGGAGTTATGTTCGTGGGAGTTATGTCAGTGCACCAAGAATTTTACAGACGAACACGTTTATAACGACGCCGAATATAATGAGCAAATTTTGCTGTTCCTACCCCCTATTCTTATTTTACCTATTTTATTCATTTCAACGGAATGCAAAATATTCATTCCAACGGTTAAAATGAAAACACGGTTATAACTAACTATAATGTTCATTCACGAAGAGATCTTTATAAACAATATATTTTTAAAAGGACCAAATAAAGCGTGTAAACATGATCCCTATTTAGAAAGCATTACAGCTATGATTAACACGTTTGTCCATTTGTACGACACATGGTGAATATTTCTTTAAAAAAATATATTTTTAGTTCAGAACGGATGCTATTTTGTGTTTAATATTTCCTTCACCAAACCAAAAATTTAACATTAAGGACGCGTTAGATCTTAGAATTAAAATTGGCAATATAAACATGAACGACGATGAAATCTTAATATCCTTTGACGTAATTTCTCTCTTCCCAAGCGTACCGATAAATTTAGCTTTAAAGACGATTAATGAAAAATGGGATGTACTCAAAGAACGCACAAAAATACCCAAAGATTTATTTTTAGAAATACTGACTCTTTGCATAAAAGACTCACGATATTTCTTATACGAAGACAAGGTGTACGAACAAAGAAAGGGGCTTCCCATGGGTTCTCCAGCGTCACTGATAATTGCAGACATAGTAATGGAGGAGTTATTAGACGCTACAATGAAAAAACTGACGACGAAACCAAAGTTATTAACCAAGTACGTAGATGATATATTTTGTATAGTGAAGAGAACGGAAATCGAAAATACTTTAAGAGCATTAAATTCATTTGATAAGAGCATACAATTTACGCACGAACTCGAAGAAAATAATAAATTACCGTACTTGGACGCAGTCATTATTCGACAAGGCAATACTATTAAGTTAGACTGGTATCAAAAGCCAACGGCATCTGGACGATTGATCAATTTTCATTCCAAACACCCACGACGTACAAAAATAAACACAGCTACAAACTTCATCAATAGAATATTTAGTATAAGTGACCCAGAATTTCATTCCGCAAATTAGCTGAAAATACGCCAAATACTGACCAAAAATGAATTTCCACACAAAACCATTAACGATTTAATCAAACATTCCAAAACGAAGCATATAAAGAAAGAAACAGAAGAAGGAAGAAAATACAAACCAATAACGTACATCCCTGGATTTTCCGAGCGGCTCTGCAAATCAAACACATATAATAGACAATACTACCAACTAGCTTTAAAAACTAATAACAATGTTAAGAATATGTTCAGCAATACAAAAACAAAGACAAAAAAGAGGACAGGTGCAATTTAATATATAAGATAAGATGTAATGGGGACGAAACCAACATATGCCATGAGGTATATGTTGACACGACAAAAACCAAACTGAAGACAAGAATTTCTGGACACAAGTCCGATCAAAAACCTGACAAACCTGTAGAACAGAAGACAGCATTAGGAGCGCATTTTACATTAACTGTACATAAACCCAATTTGAAAGATGTGGAGATACTAGCAACGGAAAATAACTATAAAAGACGCTTTACTTTAGATATGCTACACATTATTTGTATACCGAATGACAAAAGAATCAATTATGAAACAGACACAGGCCACTCTGCGCATATGTATAGAAACTTAGTGCATAAACACGGACGAAAGAAAACTTAGTTTGACGTTACCACTAGAAAGGAACGGATACTCTTCCAAAAATTCATGTAATTTGATTGTGTTATATTTAATATTTAACTTGTTGTAATGAAAAATTGTGTTTTTAAAATACAGATCCCTGAAGATGATTGTCGAATACAATTGAAATATTGGATAAAAATAAAATAACAATTTAACAACAAAAATATCAACAGCGTGTTAATGACCTAAAGCCAAACGATCGTCAACATGGGGCGCCTACGCATTCTTGACTATATGTTCTGATATATGAATGGTTATAATTTTGGTTTTAAAATATTATTTTTGAGAATCTACAAAAAGTCTAAAAAGGGGCGAAGCCTCCCCACCCATGGCGCAGCTTCACCATCGATATGGGACATTCACCAACGGGCTCTAAAACTGCAAATAGCATACTTCTTCCTTAAATATCAACATTATGCGAAAAAGGAACACGTTATCTATTGAATAATCAAAAATAATTTTAAAATTCACAACAAGAACCAGAGTCAGTACTTAATTGAAGTAGGTACCTTGAATTTAGGTACAAAAATCATAATATTACTAAAACAAGATACGTTTAGAATAATAATTGATTTTAACTTCACATTATATGTGGTATATCTACGGCATAAAAAATTTAAGTTAAACATTACAAATTTCTAACATTAATCCACCACACCCCTATCATGGCGTAGGCGCCCCACCCCTTACATATTTCGTAATATTACTATATTGACATTTGTAATTGATTTTTTCATGCGAATTATTTGGATTTATAATCTTCAGTAGTTGTCTTTTAACGGCATAAAATATGTTTTTGATATCACAAAAGGTAAAGAAGATATCACATAACATACTTACCATAATTATTTTTCCCAATACCCTGAAAACACAAAACCGCGTGCGTCCGCTATCATACCTATGACACAACTGCCAACTTTTGAGAGATGGTAGACCTACATTAAACTCACAATTTTTCATTTAACGGATTTTTTCTATCATATGTAGTTTGCGAGAAAATCGGCGATGGCGTAGCCGCCCCAGTGGCGAAGGCGCCCCATGTTACCATATATATATTTTCTGGGCACCTACAAAAAAGTGACATATATTTAAACAATTAAGAAAAGTCTATAGTCGGACGGAGCCGACCATGGGATACCCTATACTACTATCCCTAAACAATTGCTCTCCACGAACTTCTTTTCAATGATTGTGAAAATTTAATTATCAAATATCAGAGATGTAATGAATAATACTTATGACCAAAACCAAAAAGTTATCTAGCATGACAAAGACATTTTTGTAACAGGAAAGGACAATTTAGTTCACACAAACTAAAATGTAATGAAACCCACTTATGTAGTACTACTACTTCCGTTGTTTAACCGCTACGTTATTGAAATTTTTACCAATTTCACACAAAAGTTTCAGTCCATTTAACCCGCTAAGTATTATCTGATATTCACGTTGGTTTGTACGCTTCTTCTTCATCATAAACTCAAACTTTGTTTAAAATTTTGCGGGTTATTATTTTGACCTACAGAGCCGCTACAAAATTAGTTAAAATTTTGTTTTTGGTCCATTTCATCCCCTGAACATTTCACGATCATCACCAAAAACTAATCATTACGGTTCAGGCTCAAACCCAACCTCCTTAAAAATTCGTTACAACCGGTCCATAATTGCGGCCTTAAGCTTGTTTACAATTTTTAATGGACGGACACACATCGCTAAATCGCATTATCTCGTCGACATATGAATTTCGGCATACCAAATAAGGGGTCTAGGACGAATATTTCGTGGTGTTACATAAACTTGTGGAGAGACAATAAGTAGCATGGGATAAAAATGTGGTTCTCTACACAGAACCCATTATATATTAGGCAGTAGGCCCGTTATCTAGCAAACACTTTATTGCAATTTACATCAGAGGAAAGGTCAGTAGTTTTTTCCATATGTAGGCTACTTTGCGAAATATATATGTCCTCAAGGAATTAAAATATCGACCAAAAATAAAAGTTTTATATTTTTCGTACAAAAGTAATGGTCCATTTCACCCGCTAAAGAATATCAGATCATCGTTCAAAATTGTAGGCATCTTTTTCGACCTATACTCTTGCCCGGTGCAAAATTTCGTGACTATTGATGTATAATTGCGACTTCTAGCGAGTTTATTATTACATTACAAATAAATAACGGAATATATTAGGCTGTAACTCTGTTATCTGATCATGCACACCAACATAATTGGCATCAATTGAAAGGTCAAGCGTTCCACTTTCAAGTATATCTCACTTGTCCAGAATGTCACTTCCAGGAATTAAGATATAAGCTGTATATTAAAAATTTTCACAATTTTTACACAAAAGTTTTGGTCCATTTAACCCTCTAAATATTATCCGATCGCCATCTCAAAATGCAAGCTTCTCCTTTGTGATATACTCTTACCTTATTTAAAATTACGCGTTGATCGGACTATTATTGAGACCTACGGAGCCGCTACAAAATTGGATAAATATTATGTTTTTGGTTCATTTCTCCCGCTAAATATTTCACGATCATCACCAATAAGAATTGGGATCTATTCTGATCTGAACCCGACCTCCATACAAAATTTCGTGACGATCGGTCCATAATTGCGGCCTGGAGCGTGTTTACAATTTATAATGGACAGACGGACGGACACACATCTCAAAATCGCTTTATCTCGTCGAGATATAAAGATTGGTATACCACATTGGGGGTCTCCGACGAATATTTCGCGGTGTTACATGACTTTTTACCAAAACAAACTTATAATACCCTTTTCCACATTGTGGTATAGGGTATAAAAATCCATCTAGGGCAACAAAATCGATAAATATAGAAAATTCTAAATAATTGCTGAAATTATGGTCAGTATCAGTAATACTATTGGGAGTTGAACCAAGTAAGCCTTCGCAAAAAATCTTTCAAATAAACTTCTCAGCAATTCTTCAGAACATTCTGAAACTCTAAAATGCCTACTTCATGTTGTTTCAGCGGTATTTTGCATCATATCTTTTACAACACGTATTTCAAACACAGTTCACACCAACAGTTTATTCTCGCATTTCGAATTTCACCACATTATTGACATATTTATTAATTGGTCGTTGAAAAATATACTGAAAACAACCTGATAGAGGCATTCTACAACAATGGCATGTTCTGAAGAGTTCTGTATTACATTCCAGTGAAATTTTTTTTTAAATGAAAATTAAGAAAATATTAACGGTTTTGGAGATATGATGCAAAATGTATACAAATTATGGAAATGTTCGATATTTTATAAAATTTGAGGCAATAAATGTAGTTTTTCGAATTCATTATTTCCGCAAATATTTTATTCTTGCCCTTATCTACAAATTTGCTTCAGAGGTGAGATGAAGATTCACATAGGTTTCAGAGATATAGCAGAATTGCTTTAAAAAGTCAATATTTAACCATGATTAAATGGGGCCATAAAATCCAAGCTGGATCTGACGCAACGAAACCCTAATTGGGTTTGCGTCTGTACTTTTCAAAAATCCTCAGCTCAAATTGTTTGCACAAGATTACCTTAAAAATTTTACACAGTGTTACTCATAGAGTATCAAATCCTAAAAAATGAAATATGATAATAATTTTTCGAAAACGCCTTTTAAGATTTTGTTTAAAATTTGTTTTCCCAACTTAAAATATTATTTCGGGAAAAATAAAGCAATCGATGCTAAATTTCTGTGCAATATCAAGTATGATTTAAAGTTTTAAGTAGTGCTTCATAAACTCATAAAACATTTTCGTTGATTTATGCCAAACTCTTAGTAAATGAGCTGTAACTCGTCGAGTTTTAGAGATATCAATATAAAAATTTGACACACCAAATAGCAATTTTGAGTTATGCCACTCTTTGAGTACTTGTGCTTGCAGGAGCCTGTTTGAAGTGTTTTGGTGCTTCATAAATCAATAAGCGTTTTTGTTGGTTTACGCCAAACTCAATGTATGTGAGCTGCAAATCATTGAGTTCTAGAGATATTAAAATTTGACATGAGATAATGCTGGATTTACAGAAAAAATTTAAATTGCTAAATCAAGAGCAAGAGAACAAAAAAGATCAATCATTGTTCACCATGGCAATGCGATCTCTGACACATCGGCTCAAACCAGAGCCGTTTTGACCGGCCAAAACACAGAATTGATGGGTCATACGCCATATAGCCCTGACTTTACTCCCATTGTCTTATTTTTATAACCACTGACCAAGGTCTGAAGCTTTCAAAAACCATGTTTTGAAGGTGTTTAATTCGGAGTGGAAAGAGTGCTTCTATAAATGGTTTGGAAATCAATAAAACATGTTTTGATGACAAATATTCGCGTTTTCATTATTAGACTACAAATTTATATATTACACAAACCTTGTATTTTGATATATCCCTTTTAAGCTTTTGAATATGTAGAATTCTCGGAACCATTAGAAAAGATGAAAATAATTGGATCTCACTTCGTCGGAAAAGTTAATGTCATTAAAAAAATTTATAATCCTAACTTCTCTAAAAAGATATATAAATTGATGATCAACTCTCCTCTCTTCTCTTCCCAGGCTCTTCACGAAAATGTTAAGTAGTGATAAAATGATAAGAAACAATTATTTATTTTACGTTTCAGTTATCCCTCTTGTGACTTGAGCGCACTTCTGATAAATGAACAACGTTTCAGTTGGAAAGTTTTCAGTTGGAAAGTTGATTGATACACATATACACATGTATTAACTGTTGTGCAAAATCAAGTGAATTCAAATTCATATCCCATGCCTTTAATAAAAATTTGTTAACTGAAAAGTATTTATCAGATTTGGAAACTGTTGATATAGTCCAATAGTAACACCTTGATTATTGTTAACGAATTAAGGACTAACACCGTTTTTTTTCAAACCAGCTTATTGTATGCGAATATTGTTGGCAATAGCATAGCATGCCAGATCTCTGGATTTTGAGTGAAATACAAATGTTATAATCCTATTCGTGTAAGGTCTTCAATCGATATTATCGTTTTTTAGTTTCCAGTATTGTCTTAATGTAATGAAAATTGTCAGTTATGAATTTGGGTTTTATTTAATTCAAATGAAAGCGATTTTATTTTAAAATAAATTTGCATAACCGTCACCAGTATATCCCTCAGGAATTCATCCATATCCATAATGTGCAGCATCGTACAATTCCCATTCTATTCGCCTTTCAAATCAAAGACGCAGCATCAAGGCTAATACAAACAAAAGGAATATTTGTTTTATGTGTTCCCTGCCTTTGCTTTGCTTTGTTTTGCTTTGACGTTATACCCCAGTTACTATCTATAAAAATAAATGTTAAAATGCAGAGTGAATTCGTTTACCTTGAGGAAAACAAATTCAAAGGAATTCAATGGTTATTGTTGCATGAAAAATATTTTAGAGATAACATTTCCCGCGCAATATGAATGAACACCCCACCTTCTGTTGCGATCTGTCTCACTTTCTCTGGCAGTATGAAGAAGGTTGATGTTTGAGGATGTGCTTGGTTACTGCGAGGGTGTATGAATTTACTCAGCATCAGGAGTTCCGTATCGCATTGTCAATTGGAATTGTAGTATATATGTATTAAGGTTTGTGTGTGTCCATCTAGACAAAACTTATTAAGCATTTCTTGGTGTGTTGGAATTTTGTATCATACTTTTCACGTTTTCTTTTTGGCTTTTGCTATTTCTTTAATGTCTTTTACGTAAATTTGATTATAAAAGGCAATTTCATGTTAAAAGCCAAAAATTATCGTAACATAAAATCGGTTTCATTGTTGGGTTTTTATTTTATTGTGCTTTTCTGTGTACAGTGGGTGAATTTAACGGGATATTTCATAAAATTAACATAGATGTAGATACATATGTATGCATATGAATATGCCGATTCGAAATTCAATTTTTCAATTTTACGAATAAACCTATACGAGGGCTACTCGAAAAGTTTCTGGTCCAATTATGAAAACTCGACTATTTATCATCAAAAACATTTGAAGCATTTTCAACTCCGAATGAGCCTAATCCAAAACATGATTTTTTGAACACTTCAACGCCATCTTCTCGCGGCGAAAATCGTTGACCACGTCATTTTTTCTTAATGTGCGGGAATAAAAAGAAGGCATTTGGTGCCAAGTCAGGACTGTACGGCGAATGGCCCTTCAATTCCACGTTTTGTCCGGCCAAAAGGGCGCTGGTTTGAATCGATGTGGGAGAGCACGTCATGGTGCACCATGACTCGTTCGCCCTCGATTCGTCTTCTATTGTTCGCTTTTCGAATTTCTCCGAAGACTTCTGGTGTTTTTTTCCTTTATTATTCCACTTGGGAACATAGGGCTTCTATAATACATTTCCATCTTAATCTATCTTGACATATTAATTTTATTTCATCGAAAGATTTATTTATCTGGTTTAATTCAGTCTTTATGGTTCTCCTCCAAGTATTTTTTGGACGTCCGGGTCGACGGTTTCCCTGAGGGTTCCACTCCAAGGCTGTTCTGGTGATGCTGTTAATTGGTTTGCGCAATGTATGGCCAATCCATTTCCACTTTCGTCTTGTAATCTGTTGCAGTATTGGATCTTCCGTTGTCTGTCTTAAGAGTTCGTCGTTTGATATGGTGTTTGGCCAAAACACTTTTAATATGTTGCGCAAACATTTGTTTACAAATGTTTGTAATTTGTGTGCCACGCTTTTGGTCATTAGCCAAGTCTCGCTGCCATACAGTAATGTTGATTTTACACAACTGTTAAAAAGCCGAAGATTCGTGTTCTTTGAAATGTGTGCTGATTTCCACGTTCTTCTCATGCGACCGAATGCTGATCTTGCTTTCTTGATCCGATTTTCAACATCGTCGCTTACTCCACCGTCTGCAGACATGATGCTACCGAGGTAGCAGAAGCTTTTTTCGTATTTTATAGGATTGTTGTCAATCATGAAGTTGTTTGCGTTGGTATTATTTATTCGCATCGCGTATGTTTTTGCTGTGTTTATTTCTAGACCCACAGTTTTTGCAATTTTTACTAAGTCGTCTAATTTGCTCTGCATTAGATTAAAGTTGTGTGACAGTAAGCATATATCGTCGGCATAATCAAGATCTTCCAAGTGTCGGTCAAAGGTCCAGTTAATACCTCTTTTTTTGGAACATACATTTACCATAATCTCATCCAAAACTGCTGCAAATAGAAGGGGGGAAAGGGGGCAACCTTGTTTAACTCCCGCATTCGTATGGAAGTGTTCACTTGTGATGCCGCAGTGACGTACAGTGAGGGTGGTGCTCTCGTACATTGCCTTGATTATATTGATTATTTTTTGTGGCGCCCCTTTCGCTGCTAGAGTTGCCCATATAGCTTCACGGTTTATTGAGTCGAAAGCTTTTTTGAAATCAATAAATATGAGATGTAGTGGTGTTTTCCATTCTATAGATTGCTCTATTATTATACGTAGTGTGTTAATTTAATCTAAGCAGCTTCGGTTTGGTCGAAACCCTGCTTGTTCGTCACGCAGAGATTTCTCTATGCTTAGCAATCTATCATTTAGAAGAATGGACATTATTTTGTAAATAGTGTTTAATATAGTGATGCCTCTCCAGTTGTCGGATATAGTTAAATCATTTTTCTTTGGCAGTTTTATGATGGCTCCTTTTGACCATGTAGTTGGGAATTGCTCGTTTATCCATACGTCTTTCATATACGGTTCTAAGATTTTTGCTGATGCGGTGGGATTTGTTTGCAGTAGTTCGGGCGGTATGCCGTCTTCTCCTGGTGATTTATTGCGCTTCAGTTTTAATATGGCGTCTCTTATCTCTTCTACGGTAGGTATATGTACAGCTTTCGACTCGCTATTGGGGGTTTTCGTATTCAAATGAATATAGGAATTATGATTGTTGTCGTGCTCAATATTGCTTATACGTTCAAAGTGTTGTTTCCATAGATGGATTTGATCCTCCGGATTGGTGATTATTTCGCCGTTGAGATCTTTTAGCCCTCGGTTAGCTCGTAAGTTGTTTTTGCATAGTCGGCCTATTACCTGGTGGACTTTCCTGGCATCGTTCGCTCCTGCTGCTGCCTCTGCTTCTATGGCTATATTTTCAAGATATTTTCTTTTATCGGGTTTGGTCCTTTTTTACTGCCTTTGCTTTTATTTTGTATTCCTGCCCCCCTATTCAGTAACTTTTTAACAACTTTACTCATTGTTTATTTTACAACAATTTCATTTGTTTGTTTTGTAGTTGTTACAAAAACAAAAGAAATTTTAGCAACATTTCAATCGAAAAAGTTACAGAATAGGCCTACAGGTTGGTATTGGCATCTCCGAGTAGTTTTTCCTTTAAGGTATTTCTTTCCTGTATTAATTTCCAGGTGTTGTCAGATATCCAGATCTTTCTAGCTTTTTTTGTCTGTATCCTATTTCCTTTTCCGCAATTGTTTTCAGCACGTTCACTGTTTCGTCCAATGGTTTGTTGTTGGTGGGTAGACATGTTTCCAAGAGTTCACTGACCGTCTCTCTCTTCTGAATATTGTTGTTGAGTACCTTCACATCGAGTTGCTCCTCTATCTTTTTCGATTTTCCTTTATAATTTCGACGAAGCTTTATTTTAATAGTGCCAACTAAAAGCTCCTCGCTTTGTTCGCACGTCCTGTAACGAGCCTCTCCATTTACGACTGATGCATAAATGATCGATTTGATTACGGGTCTGATTATTTGGGGATGTCCACGTGTATTTGTGTATGTTTTTGTGGGGAAATATAGACCCACCTATTATGATGTCGAAGGTTTGGCAGAGATCTATTAGACGATCACCGTTGTTGTTCTTTAAGCCTAGGCCGTGTTTTCCTATTACGTGCGTAATGCCCTTATTTTCGGTTCCGATTTTTGCATTAAAGTCTCCGATGAGCACAATAATGTCGCGGTTAGGGATGTTTCGCAGTGTTGCGATCAGTTGGTTGTAGAATTCGTCTTTTATTGAGGAGTCAGCATCCTCTGTCGGAGCGTAACATTGTATGATGTAATGTGATCGTATCAGATCAAAATATTCTAGAAATTTGCTCGCAATAAAATTACTATATGTCCTAGAATACATCAAAATTATACCCACACGCCAGGAAGTGACCCTATACTATATTCTGACATTCTAAATTAAAGAATATCTGTACATATCTGCAAGAAAAAATATCACATAAAAACGAAAGGTGCAAAGATGTGCAGGATGTTTCGATGGAAATCGGTATAAAACTCTTCCCTCTTTATGAAATGATAAGGTACACAGCCCAACTCGATCTTACTTACAATTTATTGTAAAAATTTACATTAATTTATTGTAAAAATTTACATTAAAAAAACCAAATAACGGACATCAATTATTAAAAAAACGCGCACATCATTGGCGACACTGAACATTTTAAGTTCGTTTCACACACCTTTCATTACAATTACAAAAGAATTAAAAACCGTTGTTTATTTTGGATATTATAATATTTTTATAAATAACCTAAATATAGAGAAAAACAAAAATTTGCAAATAGGGTCATTTTGACCTGATTTTATACCCACTTACTAAACAAGAAACGTATACATTTTTCATAACTACACGCAGTGGGATTCTATAAAAAATATTTAACACTATTTAGCTTAAATTGATTCAATTTTATTTTCGATTTTTTGGCCAAGTTTTCCGGAAATTTTTAATCAAAAATAAATAACAATTATTTCGCTTGAATATATGTATGTGTACAACATCTTTATTTAAGCTTCGCAAAGAATATTTTATCGTTTTCTTCTATAATAGGGGTGTCTTTTTACTTATTAAATGTTGCTGAAACATTTTTTTCAGCAACTTTTCCTTTATACAACTGTCAAAATCTGCAACATTAGTAATAATTATTACTAATTATCACGTAAAAAGACACAGCTATTATGAAGATTCTTCGCACAAAAACTTTTGACAGCAAATGAAGACTACGGCCTGAATTCGCCTTTTGTATCACTTTTCTAAATTCGCCTTGCTCAATAATTTGTACAAATTTGCACAAGTCCAGTAACTTCTTGTAAAAGACTAAACGCCCTCGCGAAGTCTTGAAGTTTTGAACGCTTTTCTGTAGGACGATTCAGCGACGGATTTTGTAAAATAATAGTTTGCGCGGAAGATTTGACCAATTTCGCATTTTTACATGTACAACTCGAAAGAGAAATCTACTACCAAAGTAGAGTTGTTACAATTGTTATACGATTTCCGTGGAAACTCGCTTGAATTGAGATTTTGTTTTTCATTCTGAATCTAAAAAGCCAATTCACGTTCAAATCCAATAATGAGGTCGGTGGATATAATACCCGTCAAATTTCGAAAACCTGTAAAAATTTAGTTGATAATATTACCGTTTAAACACATTTTAGAATACTATATTTCTTCTTAAATAAATAGAGCGATACTCCTGTTTAAAAGGAGCGAAAACAAATATTTGAAAAGGATATTTTTAATGAAAACTCGCTTTTATAAGTTTTTGCCCATATATGTACCTTCGTTTGCCTAAATGCTGAGGATTTAAAAAATTTACTAAAATTATGAAAACCGCTCTTAATATTCATATAGCCCCATAAATCTGTGTCGCCCGATTTGATCTATTTCTTAGATTATAGGGAGTTGAGTACAATGAAGACTACTTAATCTGTGGACTTTTTGCAATATCTTAAAAAATATACTGTGATGGCTCCAGACAATCAAAATTTAACATTAATTTATGGTATTTGAACAAAGCCCATCTAAAAATATTGACGTTTATACAGTTAATTTCTACAGCGGTTTAATGTTGAAATCGTGACATATTATTTATTAAGCACCTTTGCAATAACATAAACCAACACTTTCAATAAACAAAAGTCTCTATAAACGCATTAATATTTAATAATTGTACAATAGCGCGTTTATCATATTTTCTAAGTCTCATCAACGTAGAAATCAAAAACAAGTACGAGGGGAACAAGAAAAGTTGCCTAGGCAACACATATGGTCTGTTCCCGAACTGCAAGAATCTACTAATTTTTACTATTTTTTCCGATAACATAAAGGAAAAATTGATATCTTACCAAAAAATTTTAGATTCTTTCAGGTTCTGAAACAGAGCAATAGTGTTGCTAGACACTATCGGCCTTACCGCCCTGACTTGGAACCCAGTGACTTCATTTGATTCGCCCACACCAAGAAAAAAGGCGTGGTCAACGATTTTCGTCGCCAGAAAATGCTGTTGAAGCGTTCAAAAACCATGTTTTGGAGGTGTCTCAATCGGAGTGAAAAAAGTGCTTCAACAATTGTTTGAGCGCACGAAAAAGTTTATAAATCATGTTGGAGACTACTGAAGAAAACAATAAAACTAATTTTGATAAATATTCTCGTTTTATCATTAGGCCAGAAACTTTTATAGTTGCTCTCGTTAAACATCGTTCGCCCAGGCCGAAATTTTTATACCCTCTACCATGAATTATTCTAATGCTAATTATACCCTACGTCACTATGTGGAAAGGGTATTATAAGTTTGTTTTTAAAATAATTTATGTGTTCGCGAAATATTCGTCGGAGACCCCCAATTTGGTATACCAATCTTCATATCTCGGCGAGATAAAGCGATTGTGAGATGTGTGTCCGTCCGTCCGTCTGTCCATTATAAATTGTAATCAAACTCCAGGCTGCAATTATGGACCGATCGTCATGAAATTTTGCATGGAGGTCGGGTTCAGACCAGAAGAGACACCTATTCTTATTGGTGATGATCGTGAAATATTTAGCGGGTGAAATGGACCAAAAACATAATTTTTATCTGATTTTGTAGCTGCTCTGTTGGTCGCAATAATAGCCCGATGGCAAGGTAACAGTATATGACATAAAAGATGCTTGCAATTAGAGATGGTGATCGGATGATGTATACACGCAGAGAAAAAATATTTTTCGGTTTTGTTGGAACAAAAATATCTATTTTGGTTCCAAAAATGTGTTTGTTTTGTACAAACATTGTAATCCAAATCCAAAAATACCATCTTTTGTTCCGAACATAGAAAACAAAAACAACTTTCGAATTTCCGCAATACTGTAAAAATCGTTAACAATACCGATTGTAGGAACAATCATAATCTAAATTTTTTACAAAACATATTGTCAGCCCTGAAAACCAGACACTAAACTTGAAAAGGAAAGGAGAATGAAATAAAGAAGAATGAAACAAAACAGAAACAAATAAAAACAAGAGTCTCATTGTTGGTATACATACACACAAAAACAAAGATAAAGGCAGCATGTCATACAAACACCACAACTCACCAAAATTGTTTTTTCAACACGGCATCGAATAGCGAGACAAGAGAAAAAAAATTTCGAAGAAAAGAGAGAAATATTGTTCAGTTGACACAAACTATTTTTGGATTTAACAAAAACGATTGTTGTTCACAATACTACATAAGAAATCCAACAATATGTTAACAATACATATTTTGCTCTTGGAATATTGTTGGATCAAATATATTTTTTTCTCTGCGTGTAGAGGGTTAAATGGACCACAACTTTTGTGTGAAAATTGTGAAAATTTTTAATATACTGTTTATATCTTTATTCCTGGAAGACACTTTCCGGACACATCTAATATATAAAACTCAAATGACGTTCGTACGTGAATCAAAAACTCAACTAATTTACAACCGATTTGCTTCGCGTTTGTCTTAAAATGTTCGTATTTATCCAAGGAAGTATTTTATTTTTGAGATATCGCGAAGAATGCGCGAAAATTTGCAAAAATATATTTTGAAGAAAATTAATTGTTTCCTCACATTTCGCTGCAGGCTTTTGTTGTCGACTTGCTTATTTCCACCTTTTTTAAATTTTTAGGGCGAAAAATCAGCTAAAATTTGCAAAAATATATTTTGAAGAAAGTTAATTGTTTCCTCACATTTCGTTGCAGGCTTTTGTTGCCGACTTGCTTATTTCCACCTTTTTAATTTTTTTGCGCAAAAAATCCGCTAAAATTTGCAAAAATATATTTTGAAGAAAGTTAATTGTTTCCTCACATTTTGTTGGAGGCTTTTGTTGTCGACTTACTTATTTCCACCTTTTTCAAATTTTTAGCGAAAAGTGTATATGACCGAAAGTAAAAAAAAATAACATTGATGAACCCAAGATTTCCACTGTTATAATTCGCGAAATATTGCAGTGTACCTCGAAATATGACCATAGTTGCATCAAACGAAGTGTTTGATCCGTTTGATTGTGATGGGACCCCAAAATATTTTAGTTTTTTGACGGTCCGAATCATATAAATCATAAATCGTGAAAATCCACTAGAACGGCGAAAACAGCAACTGCAAAAACCGAAAAATGTGCCTAAAATGTTTTTGGAAATATCGCGGATTTAGTCGCATTTTTTGTGGATCGTTTCCTTTTTAATGAAGAAACTGACACATCAATCGCGTTTTTGCGAAAATAGCGGTTTAAAAAATTTAGTGGCATGGGAGCTGTATCCGATTTATCCCAAAAATAGTGTGTGATGCTACATCCACGATTCTTGATGGTTTAGTGTGTGATGCTACATCCACGAAATAAGTTTAGATCGATGTATTTTTTCTTGGACGATAGTGACATCGGATGCGCATAAAAAGTGTATGCACTTAGTGCAAATTGTAAGCGTTATACCGTTTTATGTCCTCTACGCTGCAGGCGATGCTACATCATAGCGGCCAAAGTAAATCCTCGCAAATGTGTACAAATTAAAAGAGAAGAATTCGGTGTATTGGTAAACCACATGCGCATCAAGTTATTTTGAGGATTTCGCGATTTACACGCATTTCAAAATGAACATTACCCGATAGAGTTTTATTTCAAGATTATACCCCATTAGTATCTCGAACAGATTTGAGAATGGGGATATTTCCTTAATCCATGTACCAAAAATCGTTCATGTAGCGTCAAACAATTTTTTTAATTTTTTCAAATAGAATATTATAAAATTCTGACTTTTACTATTATGCACAAATTGTGACATTTTATGTTTAGTTTTATCAATATTTGAAAGTTCTAAAATGTTTTATTTACGACAATCAATTTAATTTGCATTGAAATTATTTAAAGGGAATTAAAAATATACAAATTGTCAACGATTATTAGTGGTTTCGAGAAAGGCAATTATTATTATTATTGGTTTAGTAAGAAAATACTAACATTTCCGAAAGTAAATATATTTCGGTGTTAATTTTGTGACCGTAAGTAACAACAAAAGCTTATTATGTGATTGCTACATGTTCTATCATATTTCAATGCCGCGACTTCTATTATATAAAACTCAAATGTCGTTAGTACGTGGATCGAAAATTCGACCAATGTACAACTGTTTTGTTTCACGATTGTCTTAAAATGTTTATATTCAAGTTTAATTTTTTTGTTTTTTTTTTATTATTTGGGAAAGCAAATACATTCCGATGTTAATTTTGTAACCGTAAGTAACGACAAAACATCTTTTATGTGGTTGTGTTCATATTCCGGTACCACGAGTCTAAAAATTCGAAATTACCGCGTACTTCATACCTGCTATGTTTATGCATTAAAATATTTTAAAGAATAATTTCAATATAAGTATAGCATTCCATTATATTTTATCTTGGTCGGGGTAGCGAAGCGCACCGGGTTCAGCTAGTAAATAATATTTCGAAGGCCAACTCTTGCCCTTTCCATTGATGCCAATTATGTTGATTTACGTGGTCAGATAACAGAGTTACAGCCTAATATATCCAGTTTTTTTGCTAGTAGTGTAATCATAAGCACAATAGAGGTCGCAATTATAGCTCAATAGTCACGACATTTTGCATGAGCTAAGGGTATAGGTCGAAGAAGATGACTAAAATTTTGGATGATGATCTGATATTATTTAGTGGGTGAAATGAACCATTACTTTTGTATGAAAAATAAAAATATTTTATTTTTTGTCCATATTTGAATTCCTGGAGGGCATAAACCGGCAAAGTCACTTATATGTTGAAAAATAACTACTGACCTTTCCTCTGATGAAAATTGCAATTATATGCGTGCTTGATAACGGAACTACTGCCTAATATATAATGAGTTTTGTGAAGAGAACCACACCTTCCTCGCATGCTACAAATTGTCTCTATCATGGCAGACAAATTCCCAGTTTTTGCAAATTGCGTGGAGCCCTAGCGTATTACTTGTCCAATTGTCCAAAATTTAAAGATGTAGCAGAAGGGGCTAAACTACGCCAATGTTCCAATTAAAGAATATTAGGGACAAGGGAGCCTTCTCTCATATCAATGAATGCACCCCGATTAGTATTGGCTCAATGATATGTAGACACGGAATTTTATGCAACCCCTATTTTTGTCAAATTTTGGGACTGGGAATACTTTTGGCTTCTGTTTGATTTCCCATCGAACTATATCACATATCGATGCCTTACTTTCTCAACCTCGTATTTTAAAATATTAGAATCTTGAAATTTTGAATGAGGGTTCCTGTTAAGGTATAGGTGTATGTGGGTTGGAAGATATACGCTTTTCAATAGAAATCATGTGCGCGTTCCCGTAAAGAATACACACCTTTAAAACTTAAAATGGCAAAAAGAACAATACTTAAGGGGTTTTAAAAGATCATAAATTGCTTCACATATCTTTAATAGCTCGTTCCTTTACGTGCAAGAATTTTCAAGTTTTACCACTTTTTACTCGGAGAGCGTTCCTTTACTTCAGACACCATACAATTCATATGGGAGCAGTTTACAACTTTTACTACCTTTGCCGGTTATACCACTTTTAAAAGTAAAGGAACAGACCAAATGTTATTCTCTATTATAAAAATGTACAAAAAAATAATGTAAATATATATTAAGAAAGCGAAAAATTTTATATGTAAATTAATAAAGATCGAACCGTTCAGTGAACTAGATTGCCCAACTCTATCAAAATACCGGATATCGGGAGGTACTGTTCTATGGGAGCTATATGAAGACGTGGACATATACCGATAAATTTCAGTTCGAAAGTTGTATACCCCAACGAAGACTTAATACAAAATTTCAGTCAATTCGGTGGGATAATTAGGCCACAAATCCTTGCATATATTCATTTTATGCAAAATGTCTAAATATGCAAAAAATTAGGTCCAGACCAATTCGTTTTATTTTGTAAAACGAGTTTTTGTCTAATCACATTACATCTACGACATTCCTAACCATATATGCATTTGCATAGGATTCCGCTGTCTACTGATATGGGACCTACTGTTTATCGGCGAGTCCGAACGGCGTGTCCTGAAACCCCACTTGTGGAGAAGTTTTTCATGACTGAGATACTCAGGGAATGTCGCTAACATTACTGAAAGGTACTTTGCCACCGTTGAAAATTTGATACCATTGCGCCACGCTGGCACCCTATGGTACAATTATTTATTGGTGCCACCGAGGTACAATTGTATGCACACCCTCCTTGCACGCTGAAGGTCGGGGGTTCGATTCCCGGCCAGCCAACATCAAATTTCCAACGATGGTAATATATCCCTCAGTAAAGTTGACGACATTTTCTGAGTATTTCAGCCATATAAAACTTCTCTACAGGTGGTACCTTAAGACACGCCTTTCGGACTCGGCGATAAACTGTATCATTGATGTAATATGAATCGTGGTGCACTCCCTGTCCCTTCTGGGATGTTTGTGAAACACTTATTATATTGTTATTTACACATCACAGATTCCACAAAGTTATTTCTTACAACAAGTGAGCAAAGGCTATAGTCGGGACGGGGCCGACCATGTGATACCCTACACCACTACCCCTGTGCATAAGCTTTTCACTGGTAAACATTTCTTTTAGGGAATATAAACCGACTACCACCAAAAATAATATGCCTCTCTGTCTCTGGGACCCCCATAAGCAACCAAAATTTCGTGACCATCCGATTAAAATTACGACCTGTAGCTTGATTGAAAAAAAAAATGGAAGAATTGGATGCATTACCGACTATTGTGGTATCTTCCTTGTTTGACCACCTTGAATAGGCTTCCTCCCATGTGGGACCCGCATCAACTCCCAAAAAATTCGTGACGATCCGATTAAAATTGCGACCTGATTACAAACAAATCGGAAATTGGGATGCATTACCGACTATTGCGATATCTCTGTTGTTTGAGCAGCTACGACAACCTACTTTACATCGTTGTAAAGGTGATATTTTCTACTTGCCTTGCCAGATTTTGCTTTTGATATACCTCTTAAAGAAACAGAGATATTGGCTTTGAAATAAAACGTAGACCTTTTCTCCAAATAAGTTTTTGCCCATTCCGACCCTTGAATATTATCCGACCATCATTAAAATCACTAGGCTTTTTCCTCTGTGGGACCCCCATTAACCCCTAAACTTTCGTGACGATCCGATCAAAATTGCGACCTGTGGCGTGATTACAAAAAAATCGGAAATGGGATGCATTATCGACTATTGCAATATCTCTGCTCTTTGACTACCTATGACAACCTGATTTACATCGTTGTAAAGGTGATATTTTCTACTTGCCTTGCCAGATTTTGCTTTTGATATACCTCTTAAAGAAACAGAGATATTGGCTTTGAAATAAAACGTTGACCTTTCTCCAAATAAGTGTTTGCCCATTCCGACCCCTGAATATTATCCGATCATCATCAAAATCAATAGGCTTCTTTCTTTTTGGGACGCCCATTAACCCCCAAAATTTCATGACCATCCGATCAAAATTGCGACCTGTAGCGTGATTACAAAAAAATCGGAAAATGGGATGCATTATCGGCTATTGTCATATCTTTGCTTTTTGACCACCTACGACAACCTGCTTTACACCGTTGTAAAGGTGATATTTTCTACTTTCCTTTCCAGGTTTTGCTTTTGATATACCTCTTAAAGAAACAGAGATATTGGCTTTGAAATAAAATGTTGACTTTTCTCCAAATAAGTGTTTGCCCATTCCGACCCCTAAATATTATCCAACCATCACCAAAATCAATATGCTTCTTCATCTGTGAGACCCCCATTAACCCTGAAATTTTCGTGACGATCCGATCAATATTGCGACCTGTAGCGTGATTTTCAACAAAATAGAAAAATGGGATGTATTACCGACTATTGCGATATCTCCGGTATTTGGTTACCTACGCCGACCTAGTTTGCATCATTGTAAAGACGGGATCTTCTGCTTTCATAGTCAGGCTTTGCTTTTGGAAAATTTTCAACCAAAGCTGTGATATTTGTCAATATAATTAAAATCGCAAAAATGAAAATTGGGGTTTTATTTGCTACTATTGCGATATCTTCGTTGTTTGATCACCTACGAGCACCTACTTTACATCATTAGAAAGATGATATTTTCTGCTTTCATTGTTTGTGTGTTTGTTTTGCTTTTGGTATACCCCATATAGAAGCTGAGATATTGGCTTTGGAAAAAAACGTTGTCTTTTTATCCACCTAAGTTTTTTGCCCTTTCCGACCCCTAAATATTATCCGACCATCACCAAAATCAATAGGCTTCTTCCCCTCCGGGACCCCCATCAACATCCAAAATTTCGTGACGATCCGATCAAAATTGCGGCCTGTAGCGTGATTACAAGGTTTAGATGGACAGACTGACAGACGGACAGACGGACGGACGGACGGACGGACACACATAGCCAGATCGACTCAGCTCGTCGAGACATTCATTTTGATATATATAAGTATGGGTCTACGACCATTATTTCGATGCGTTACAAACTTTTTGGCCAAAACCAACTTATAATACCCTCCCCACATAGTGGTGTAGGGTATAATAACTTTATTTGTCCAAAAGGAATTTTAATTCGCTGAAATCTAATTTGCAGGGTAGTGGTGTAGGATATCGCATGGTCGGCCCTGTCCGACTGTAGCCTTTGCTTAGTTGTTTTTCCGATAACATAAAGGAAAAAATGTAATCGTAGTAAAAGTAGTAGCTTTTTGCATGTTCTGGAACAGAGCATTTGTTATTGTTGTCGTTTATAATTTGTCATTCGACTAAAGATCGTGTTATTTATGTACGTACTTCTAGTAATAAAGCTGATCGTACTAAAAGTTAAATAGCATTTGCAAATCGTTCGTCGGTCTGTTAAACATTGAGAGTGTTGGACCAAATATTCGTT
Source organism: Musca autumnalis (assembly GCF_047663935.1). NCBI lineage: Eukaryota > Metazoa > Arthropoda > Insecta > Diptera > Muscidae > Musca > Musca autumnalis. The sequence goes on along the minus strand of NW_027411644.1, from coordinate 124,025,556 downwards.
TTAAACATTAATTTTAGAACCAGTTTACGCAAAATATCTCCACATTTAAAACTAATTTGACATTTATAACTTTGCTGTACCTTATGTTAGCTAAGATTAGTTCACTCTAAAGAACAAAATTGCTATGAAATATTTAGTCTTCTTTGGTCGATGGTCAGACTACCACGATTTCAACATGGCGACGTCAAGTTTATAGGCGAGGGGTATGAAGTAGTGAAACCCATGTACATGGTTTTCTGTGTTTGTTGTGTTGCCTCTTCTTGTTCTTCGTTGCAAGATTTTTTCTTCAATTTTCTTTCATTTTTATTTTCTCAAGCAAACGTTAACAACAAAACAAACATAAATATATTTAATAAAAACATTTAATTAATGAAATAGTGAAAATTTAACTATTAATATTAATTTAATTATTAATGTTAATTATTTTATGTTGTTTTTTGGTTTATTTATGTCTTTTTTTGTTTTTATTGGTATGAGAAACACAACAAACCCGAATGGTGAAATAAAGAGGACACGCAAAGATCTTAAATTTCACGTTAACGTGTGTGGACATTAACGAAATTTGAAAAGAAACTTTAACGAAATTGGTTTCATGAAACCTTGCTAGTCTGACCATCGACTTGGGGGTACAAAACTTTCCATATAAAATTTGTCGATATATCTCCACGCCTTCATATAGCCCCCATAGAACTATACCTCCCGATTTTCGGTATTTTGAAGGTTGTGACCTCAATATTCCACCGAAATTGCTGAAATTTGGTACTTAGTCTTCGTTGGTGGTATAAAACTTTCCCCCATAAATTTGTCGGTACAGATCCACGACTGCATTTAGCCCCCATTGAACGGAGGATTTTGGCCACATTAGCCCACCGAAATGGCAGAAATTTGGTATTTAGTCTTCGTTGGTGGTACAAAATATTCCCCCAGAAATGTGAACGGTACCTCCGGATTCTCGGTATTTTGAAGGTTGTGGCCACAACATCCCACCGAAATGTCTAAAATTCGTCGGTATAGGCCCACGCTTATACATAGGTCCTATAGAACGGTTCCTCCCGATTTTAGTAATTCTGAATGTTGTGACGTCAATATCCCACCGAAAGACTGAAATTTGTTATTTAGTCTTCCATGGAATTATGAAATATTCCAGAAGAGAATTATCAGTATAGCTCTACGTCTTCCTATATCCCTACAGAAGCGTCCCTCTTAATTTTCGGTATTTTGAAGGTTTTAGCCAATATAGGAATCTTGGAATTTTGTCTTCTTTCAGTCTAAAAACTTTCCGCCAGAAATGTGTAGGTATAGATCGATGTATTAATATAGCTCCCATAGAAGGGTACCTCCAGAATTTCGGTATTTTGAAGGTTACCGTGTCACGTACTTGCCGGTGGATCCAGGTTCGAATCTCAGCCTGGGTTATGCTAAAATTATTTTATTTTTGCCTTATTAAGGCGAAGGTCATTTTATAGTGATATTTGAATAATTTATCTTTCGAGCTACATAAAACGTCCTTCCTTTCTCTTAGATATTCTGACTTCCATCATGATTTCAATTGACAGACGGAGGGACTTTATTTTATTGACTTAGAATTGTATGGTGGCCAATTTATTGGTGCTGCAAACGGAATAAAAATATATTATACCCCTCATCTTATGGTAGAGGATATAAAACTGAATAACTTGGCTGCAAGCTTCAAAATGTTAAAAATGGGACGCATCTCTTCTATGAAGGCTACATAAAATAAAACAAATAAATTTCTCTGCAGGAATGTTGTATATCCCCAACGAAGACTATATGTGGAAAAGTCAAAATTTTTTAATATTCCATTTCAAAAAAATTTAAAAATTCTTTGAAGCTACATAAAAGATTTTTGGTACATGGATTGAGAAAAAATTCCCATTCTAAAATATGTTTGAGATATTAATTTTGGTTATTGCGCCCCAAAGTTATGGCGGTTTCAATTCTGATTATAAGAAAACATCGTATAAAATCGCTACTCATTATATTGAGAAACATTGCTAATTTATGGCTTCCTACATACAATATGTTTACTGAGGTCCCTTATATAAGTGAAAAAGTTGTAAATTTTCGCGGAAATTAAGAAAGAATTCAATAAAATTGGTGGTTTACAACTTGTTTTAATAAAATTCAAGCTTTTTGTGCATGTGGAAAATATTTAAAAAATATATACGTAATCTAAACTCCGTGAAGATTCAAATGAAACCTGTCTGTAAGGATTTTGTATCTATTGACTTAAGTAAATAAAAAAATACAAAACCGTTTAGCTGTTTGGATATTAAAGCAAAATAAAATTTTTGTAAGAAAAAATATTTTTTTCAAATTATTTCTGCTTTTTCAAATTATTTCTTTCTTTTCTTCAAATTATTTTTTATTTTTTGAGTTAGTTGAAGAAAATATGGGAAAAATAGGTCGGAGTTATTCTTCCATTGTATTTAAATTTCACGCAAAACCGCATATTTATTATTCTAATCGAATCCACGCTAACATATAGCGGAAGATATGGAGTACGTTCAAATAAATTGTGGGTTCCTTTAAATTCCTTAAATCTTGAAATAAAACTGTATCGGGTAATATCCATTTTGAAATGTGTGTAAATCCCGAAATCCTCAAAATCACGTGACGCGCATGCGGTTAACCAATACAGGGAATTCTTTTCCTTTAATTTGTACACATTTGACAGGATTTACATTGGCCGCTAAGATGTAGCATCGTTCGCAGCTAAGTGTGCAAAAAACTGTATAACGCTTATAATTTGCACAAAGTGCATACATTTTATGCGCATCCAATTTCACTATCAACCATGAAAAAATACATCGATCTTACAGTTTTTAAACCGCACTTTTCGCAAAAACGCGAGTGATGTGTCAGTTTCTTCATTGAAAAGGAAACGATCCACAGAAAACGCGATAAAATCCGCGATATTTTCAAAAACACTTTTCGCACATTTTTCTGTTCTTGCAGCAGCCGTTTCTGCCGTTCTAGTGGATGGATTTTCACGATCTATGATTTATGTGATCCGTGCTGTCAAAAAAATAAAATATCTTTGGGTCCCACCACACTCAATGGGATATTGTAGATACTGTACCGAAAATATAAGACTTTCAGAAAAAATATCGCACTAAATTATGACTTTTGGCAGTAGATTATTTTGATGCTGTGGGGGCTACAATATTCATATCAAATTATGCGTGATCGCAAGTACTTTAATACTATTATTGGTTTTTTGAAATACCCGAATGCGCGTCGCAGTTAGATTAAAAAAAGCACCTAAAATCTGTCTTCAAAATGTCAGCATCCATAAAAGATGGATGTAGTGGAGATTTTGAAATGTGATACATTAGAAGTGTAATCATCATTTTGTATTCTTCTACTTTTATTTTGGGCAGATATTCGTAATTTAAACGGTTTGACTGGCAATCGAATAACAACGTAAAAAAACGACGTGTTTAACTTAACTTTTTTTAACCACATTTTCGAGCTTTGATAAAAAACACTTCGTTTGATCCAACTATAGTCACATTTAATGGTATACTGCAATATTTTGCGTTTTATAATAGTGCAAACCTTGGCTTCATCAATATTATTTTTTTTTACTTTCGTCATATACCGAAATTTTACCAACTTCCGTACACCCAGAGAAAAACTGACACCATTCGTGCTCAGTTGGACATGAAATATTTTAGTGATTTTATAAAATGCCGTTAAATTTCAAACGAATTGAATAATTGCATCCAAATTTTTTTGAAAAATCTTACTGAGATGTTGATCCATTAATATAAAAAAACAGACATTTGAAGTTACCTGTGGGCAACATTGGGCCATTGTAGTAATAAAGTGTTTACATTAGTGGAAGTCGAAAATGCTGGTTAGTGGTATTCAATGAAATACAAAGGGTCATTGGGACATTCGGGCTTGTGAAAAATTTTGTATTTATATTGTTATTCGAAGATTGGACTTGAATTATGAGGAGATTGACACATTTTTTGGTGAATATACATATTACAAATTAGGAATTTGTAAGATATCAACCGAATATCTGTTCAAATATCAATGATGATAATTTAATGTATGTATTGGATGAATGTCATTATTATCAGGTTTAGAGTTTGCATACAAAATAGAAAACACTTTTCAAAAGCTTTTACTCTGAAAATGTCAATATGAGCATTTCACCACCATATGCGACAAAATTAGCTAATTCGTGAACTATATATAATAAATATGTACCAATTTTCAATTCCATATCAATAAATTTCCCTTTAGAATCAAACAAACTCATCAGATTATGATTTTTCACACCATGAATAATAAAAAATATAACGATAATACAAAGACTTAAGACACAAACTCTGTTAATTTTTACAACCACAATGGCCCAACAACCACTGGGCTTGAAGTTGGCTCTGAATCCAAAAACTTTATTTTTTAACTTCTTACTCCTGTAATTAGCATAAAGTTCTTTCCTTTAATTGAAATGAAATAATATTCCTAAAACTAGCGACGATTTACAATTTTATAAACTAAATAAAAAGTTTAATTAGGTTTGCTAACTATTTACTCCCATTTTCAGGAGGAAAAAAACAGAACCAATTTCGTCGAATATTCGCACAAAGTTTTGAAAGTAAAGAACAATATTGATTTTTGAAATATCTTCAACAATAATAAATACCTTCGAGGTATTTCTTAACAATGCTTTTAGGTCTAAATTAAGTTAAATACTATATTTTCGAATTATTTTATAAATATTACTATTATAACTCTGGGTTTACGAATAAAGTAGTGCAAAAACTGCAATTAAGATAAAATGTGCGTTAAAGTAAACACAAACAATAGTAATTTTTCACTTTTACAACAAAAAATGTTTGAAATTCAACAAAAAGAGCAACAAAGAGAAAAAATGACGTGCTGACTCTCAGTTGTTTGTGGTACTTTGTATTGTGTAAACGGCCTTCAATTTGTTTGTGAAATATTTTACTTTGTTAAATAAAATAAATAAATAACAAAAATGTATGTTTGCAATATATGTAAATATGTTGGTTCCAATTGCAAGTATATATACCTACACGCCTTAAAACATTTGTCACACCGTTAAAAATTGGCCTCTGTGTCCAAGCTGAAAAAACTATGTGTCTAAATCAACGATAAACGCAAAGAGAGCCTTTGTATGGTAAATCGAACGAAAACGTAAAGGTGCTCTGGTCTAAATCTACATTTCGATCACATTTCTTTAGAAAGCACGCGTTTATTGAACAAAAAGAAAAAACTCAGCTCGGAAGCAAACAAACTCGCCACAATCATATGATAACGATAAGACTTGTCTTTTCATGTCGAGAGCAGCAGACTCTACTCAAAACGTTGAAGTAAATACGAAAACTACAGACATTGCAGAAAATGTAGAAGAAAAGACTATAACGAACATTTTGACAAAACTAAAGCGTAAATTTAATGTAACAGAAGACTGTATAACATTTTTATACTCTACACCACAATGTGGAAAGGGTATTATAAGTTTGTTTTGGTAAAAATTCATGTAACACCGCGAAATATTCATCGGAGAACCCCAATGTGGTATACCAATCTTCATATCTCGACGAGATTAAGCGATTTTGAGATGTGTGTCTGTCCGTCCGTCCGTCCGTCTGTCCATTATAAATTGTAAACACGCTCCAGGCCGCAATTATGGACCGGGTTCAGGCCAGAATAGATCCCTATTCTTATTGGTGATGATCGAGAAATATTTAGCGGGTGAAATGGACCAAAAACAAAATTTTTATCCGATTTTATAGCGGCTCTGTATGTCGCAATTATAGTCCGATCGCCGAAATTTTAAATAATGTAAGATTATATGACAAGGAAGAAGTTTGCAATTTGAGATGGTGATCGGATGATGTTTAGAGGGTTAAATGGACCACAACTTTTGTGTGAAAATTGTAACAATTTTTAATATACCGGTAATATCTTTATTCCTGGACCACACATTCCGCCTACCTAAATAATATTTGGAAGGACAACTCTTGCCCTTTCAATTAATGCCAATTATGTTGATTTATGTGGTCAGATAACAGAGTTACAGCCTAATATATCCAGTGTTTTGCTTGTAATGTAATCAAAAGCATACTACAGGTCGCAATTATAGATCAATAGTCACGAAATTTTGCACGAGGTAGGGGTTTAGGTCGAAGAAGATGCCTACAGTTTTTGATGATGATCTGATATTATTTAGCGGGTGCAATGGACCATTACTTTTGTATGCTAAATAAAAACATTTTATTTTTGGTCCATATTTGAATCCCTGGAGGCCATATACCGGCAAAGTCGCCTATATATGAAAAATTAACTACCGATCTTTCCTCTGATGAAAATTGCAATAATATGTGTGCTTGGTAACGGACCTACTACCTAAGATATAATGAGTTTTGTGAAGAGAACCACATCTTCCTCCCATGCTACATATTGTCTCTATCATGACAGACAAATTCCCAGTTCTTACAAATTGTGTGGAACCCTAAAATTATACCTGTCCAATTGTCTAAAAATTAAAGATGTAGCTGAAATTGCTAAACAACGACAATTTTCAAATTTAGGAATATTTCTTAAAATGTACTGTATATAATTGTTCCACAAACATCCCAGTAGGGACAATGGATCCTTTTCTTATATCAATGGGAGTACCCCGATTAATATCAGCTTAATGGTAGCGGAATTTTATGCAACACCTATTTTTGTAAAATTTGCATATTTTTGGCTTCTAATTAAATTCCAATCGAAAATTATGCATATGCAAATATTATTTTTGCATATGGAAATTTTCTGTATTTCACATAATTTCGTATGCTACATATATTTCAACAATATCTTCTTAAATGTTTATGTGTACATTTTTCTGTTTGAAATTCACTTCAGACAAGTCAATAAAATAGAGAAATCTGTAACAAGAGCCACAATGTTAAAAATGTCGAAAATGATGGCTTTCGATGTATGGGAGCTATATGAACGCCAAATTTTACCCAATTCGGATATTGAGACCATAACCTTCAAAGTACAGAAAATCGGTAGGTTCTGGTTATGGGAGCTATATGAAGACGTGGACATATAACGACAAATTTCAGGTGGAAAGTTTTTTTACCTCCAACGAAGACTAAATACAAAATGTCAGCCATTTCAGTTTGATATTGAGGCCACAACCTTCAAATTTCGAAATTAAAGGTCGAAAATTGTGATGAACGAATACTTAATACAAACTTTCAGCTAATTCGATGGGATATTTAGGACACAAAGTCTTGCATATGGTTTAGCAAATATGTCAAAATATGCAAAAAATTAGGTCCAGACTAAATGTCCGATCTAAAATTACTTATTGGTGCCACCATGGTACAATTGTTTGCACACCTTGCACGCTGAAGGTCGGGCGTTCGATTCCCGGCCAGCAAACATCAAATTTCCAACGATGGCAAAATACCCCTCAGTAAAGTTGGCGACATTTTCTGAGTATTTCAACCATGTACAACTTCTCTACAGGTGGTGTTTTAAGACATGCCTTTCGGACTCGGTGATAAACAGTAGGCCCCATACTATTGCTGTAATATGAATCGTGGTGCACGCCCTGTCCCTTCTGTGATTATTTGTATTATTATTATATTGTTATTTAAACTTAATGTGATAAGACTGTAGACCAGCGTCGACCACAGAAATACAACCAAAGCGAAGACATGTATGAACGAATGAGTGAATAAAGCAACAACCACATTATGTTTTTGTTTGTTTTCATTTATTTACACTGTACATGAGAGAGAGAAGCAAATGCAAAAACAACTCAGTGGGCGCCCTCACCATACGATCTAAGCAAAGAAGCTCGTCCCTGCTGTAGACTCCAAAAATTTATTTCTTACAATTAGCTTATTTGTCCAAAAGAAACTTTGATTTGCTGAAAGCTAACTCGCATGGTAGTAGTGTAGGGTATCGTATGGTCGGCCCTGTCCGACTATAGCCTTTGCTTACTTGTTATTTACTGAATTGATAGCCTTGTTTAAGAAGCATATTGATTTAAATTTTCAAAAATTAAAGAAAATAATTGGCAATTGTGAGGTAATTGATAAGGAAAACAAAATTGTAATTTTTTAGCGGATTCCAGTGTTCTAATAACTACTTTTCCGGGAAAACTAGTTTTGTTACCCCAAAAGAATTTTTTGGGTGTTGATAAGTGTCGCCAGGAATGTGTTTATCACTATGTGCCATTATTAGAAACGCTATCCACATTATTTAACATACTTCGAAATTTTTTATAGAGAAAAGAAATCAACAACTAATGCATATTTAGATTAAAGTAATGGTCTTCTTTATAAAAACCAAACTTTCTTCAATACAGGTGAACAGCGAATTGAACTTCTTATATTTCAAGACGAAGTGTGTAATCCTCTAGGTTCAGCGAAAAAGAAACATAAAGTAATTAGCTTAAGCTGGAGTATTCCCCCAATGGCTTAACTTCATTTATTACCCTCTATTACAGAGAGCAATGTTTTTCAAATCGAACTGACAGTGTTGCAAAATTTTACTGATCGCTACCAATATCATGATTTCATCCCGACGAAGGGAATTATCAACTGGCTTTTCAGCTTTTTGAAATGATGCCTTTTTTTAGCGAAAAACCGAACTCTTTAAGTGTCTAGTATTCTCAAATAAATGAGAATCACACTCACTTTTCGGCTTTTTCAAAAAACATCAAAACAAAAATATTTGCAAACAACTATCAGCACGTATCAACTAAGAACTCATCAAACTCTGTAAGTTGAAAAACATCATCACAGTTGCCTGTGAGTGATTGTTGTTGGAATTTATTACAAACTCCCTTGCGCGTGCCATTCGCTGTTTTTTGTTTGTTTTGTTTATTGTTGAAGATTCAATCTCATTTGATTGCTTAAGCTGGAGTATTCCCCCAATGGCTTAACTTCATTTATTATCCTCTGATGGTACTGAGATAGATGACAATGAAACTCTGCAATGTATATTGGAAGATAAACAAGTTTTTATCATTTTAAATTCTGAAGAAAACTAGAGCCCCAACAGCGTTTTTACATTTCCAATAAAAAATGTTGATTAGTCTAACAGCCAGTTTTTTAAAAAAAAAATATTTTTCAAACGAATCCGTTTAAAATTTGTTTTTTTATAAAAAATTGAAAAGCATCCCAGTTGTTCGGGTAACTAGGGAATAATTAGCAATTTTGCTGACTACTGGTAAACACCCCTAGTTACCACCCAATCTACTCGCAATGTTATAGACTGGTGAATTTAATATGGGGATGTCATAGGAAGGGGTCTATTGTCCCCTAACTGCATTACCAGTAACCAACCAATTCGATAGTCATGTGAAAGGCAATTGTCCCCTCACTGCATTACCAGTAACCACCCAATTCGATAGTCGTGTGAAAGGCAATTGTCTCCTCAGTGCATTACGAGTAACCAGCCAATTCGGTAGTCAGAAATATAATTTTGTATACTTATGGATATGGCTGGTCCATCTTGATCCTTGACACAGGAACTAGTACGTTACTACTTGATACAGCGACTTATGTTTACTTGGTCCTTGGAATGTTTTTCTCGTGTAACCTTCAGATCTTTCAAAAGTTCCTGAAATAAAATGTATAGAAGTTTAATGAAATTACGCGATAATGAATTGTGTCAAGATATGTATGTATCAATACTTACCATATATATATTATAAATATTCTTCATAAATTATTCATCCTTCTTATGATTTAGCTGGTAATACGTTCTTTTTTTCATCTTAATTTTTTTCACAACAAACGCATCAATAAGTTTTTTAATTATGAATAAACAAACAAAATGACAGAATATTTTTTCTATTTTGTTAAAAAAAAATAATGTTGAAAAGAGATTACAAGAGAGAAACATTGTATATTACACTATCCATCGGTAGTCTACAAATAGTCAATATATTACACGCCGCATTACCTGTAACTAGTGAATTGACATGATAGGCAGGAAAGCCCATTTCCAGTGGCAAAAGCGGGCTATAGGCTATTTTGTGTGTCATTTTTGGGTGTAAAGTAACTAGGATCAATGAGTAACTAGTTACCTAACTATGTCAAAGTAGACAATAGCTATTTATTGAACAACTGGGATTCGTTTGATTACGAAAATCTTTGTATATCAGTGTGTCCATTATGTTAATTTTTAAATTTTTTTGAATTGTTCTCTTCGAAAAATATGTTCCTTGTGGCAATCCCAAAAAAAATATTCAATATACACACAAATCTAGAAAACAATTTTCAAAGAATGTCAAAATACATTCTAGAAAAATGGTGATATTTGGCTCGTATGGCGAATTTTTACGTATACGAGTATAAGTTTGCTAAATCAATTTCCCATCATATGCATGCGTTTTCAGCGAAATTCTGTAACAAACAAAAAATGTCAGCTCAAAACGTTGGGTCTCTACCTATCGTCTTTTGCAGACGTTTTCGTTTTTTTTTTTTTGTTATGAAAAACAAATACACATATGAGGGAAATCAAAACCCAGTTGTTCGGGTAACTAGGGAATAACTAGCAATTTTGCTGGCTACTGGTAAACACCCCTAGTTACCACCCAATCTACTCGCAATGTTATAGACTGGTGAATTTAACATGGGGATGTCATACCCGCAAGGGTATCCTCAGGAGAGGATAACGGGAGTAACGACCCCGCGGACCCTAGTTTTGGCAGGTGTGGAGAGCGTACCAAAATGGTGCAAGTGCTCTGAGAAACCCTGTGTCGGGGCGAGTGAATACCGCCCACAATTATGTATTCCACCGTAGGGAACCGCCTCAAGAGAGGTTTGGAAAGGAGGTTACGACTCCGTGGTTATCCCCAGTCAAACCCTATACATGGAAGAAAATGGAATCCAGCCGAAAGGCATCAAGATCAAGCCAGCACGATCTTGATTATGGCATTACTGGACTACGATTTGGAATTGATGAACCCTGGGCTGACGGCTGTGGTATTCTGGAACCTGAGTATGTCGGGGTGGAACCTTACAGAAATGGCTTTCAGGCTAATGCCACAGCTGCCTCCGTCCCGTTAAAACCTGGCAAGTCTCAAAGTACGTTCAATGCTCGTCCCATTAAGTTGGCAGTGTAGGTTCGGATGTACATTCCCGATTAACACGGATCTGGCTCTGAACGGGAGATCTCATGAGGGTCTCCCGTCAACCCTCGCATGGACCTAGAAATAGGGACCCATGGGATCTTAACGTGACTGCACATTTTGCGAGCGGAGATAGCGGCTTTGAGTTGGGACCACGAAACCTAAAATGAACGAAGAAAACCAAGAAACCAAAAACGAACATAGAGGTTGAAGAAACCCCACTGGGAAGATGCTCGGGTCCACGAGTTGAAAATATGGGAGGTGCAGATTCCCCATTAGGAAGAACTTCGGTAATTGTGATGGCGACATCTAACAATGCAGGTGAAGGCATGCCTAAAAATAAATTTTCTGGAAGCGAAAATCTGAAGAGGCTCGGAAGAAAAATAGCCCAGTTGGATGATTTCGTTAAATCGAAAAATAACATCCACAAGGATATTCAGTCCATGATGAGAGAGATACAGGCGATATATTTAAAAGTAGCTGACGATCTGAACAAAGAAGCTGACATACGTAAAATGGGTCAGGTAGACAATAAGCAGACCCAAACAGAAGCATGGATTAAACCAAAACAACCAAGTACGCCAACAACACCTGCGTTGAAAAGAGGTCCAAAAACTCAGAGCCCTAAAGAGAATAAGACAAAAAAGAAGAAAGAAGTCGCACCGAAAACTAATGAGCAGGAAATAAAAACAGCGGAAGAAGTGACCAATGAGAACGTGGGAAGATCTGACACCATACACAAGGCAGCTGATTGGAATAAAGTCCAACCAAGGTCAAGAAAGAAAAGGAAGTCCAATAAACCAGATGCATTAATAATAAAAACATGTGGAGATTCCTCATATTCAGACATTCTGAAGCAAGTGAAGAGTGAAGCAAAGCTGGCTGTCCTAGGTCAAAATGTGAAAGCAATTAGGAAGACAAATGAGTTTAGGGAAGCCATTGAAAATGTGTTAGGCCCAGCTGCTGAAGTGCGTGCCTTAACCCAGGAAGTACCGATAGAAATTAAAGATATAGATGGCGTGTCTACTAAAGAGGATATTCTACAAGCTATTAGCGGCATTTCGGACGAGTTCAAAGAATTTCAACCACATGCAATAAAGTCTTTAAGAAAGGCCTACAGAGGCACACAAACTGCTACAGTTTTCTTAAGCTCCCCGCTTGCTAATATTCTTTTAGAGAGAAGAATAGTACGGATTGGATGGGCGGACTGTCAAATACGTGAAAAGTTGATACCAAGAAGGTGTTATAAATGCCTAGACTTTAGACACACGGCAGCTAGATGTAAAAACCCGAACGACAATTCAGGTCGCTGCATTTGCTGTGGAGAAGCTGGTCACAGGGTTGCTACTTGTAAAAACCCTCCGAAGTGCATGCTATGTAAGGATCCATTAGACCGTAGTCACATCACTGGATCGACTGTGTGCCCGAGATACAAGGAAGCTCTACGCCAACTTAGATGATCTCTATGAAATTATTACAAATTAATTTAAATCATTGTGAAGCTGCTCAAGATTTATTAAAACAGACAGTTCGAGAACAAGAGGTGGATGTAGCAATTATTAGCGAGCCATACAAGAACATCAGCTCACCAAATTGGTTATGTGATACGTCTGGCACATCCTCGATCTGGTCTATACACAGACCAGCACAAAATGTTTTGAATTCTGAACCCGGATTTGTACGCGCTACTGTCGCCGGATTAACAATCTACAGCAGTTACGTACCCCCGAGATATGATATTGAAGTGTACAAAAGTATTATTACCAATCTAGCAAATGATGCTGCATCCAGAAGGCCAATCTTGATAGCAGGCGACTTTAATGCTTGGGCTACAGAATGGGGCTGCCCAAGAACAAACGAAAGGGGTCGAATACTATTGGAATCGTTTGCTCAACTAGACGTGGAGCTTTTAAACACTGGTAGTAATCCAACATTCAGCAGAAATGGCGCTAGTTCCATAATCGACATCGCATTTGTCAGTACAAACAATTATACCCAATTTAACTGGCATGTCAGTGACATATCCACCTATAGTGATCATAATGCAATACTCATTACCCAAAATGAGACCACAACATCAAGAAGATCGGTTCGAACGCCTGAAATATCTGGTTGGAAAAGAGGCTCGTTTGATAAAGATATATTCACCGTATGTATGGAAGGTACAAATCTACAAGGAACTCCCGAAAATATGGCAGAAGAGCTCATTCTTCGGGCAACACAAGCATGCAATGCATCGATGCAAAAAAGGAAGCGAGGAGTCAACAAAGCCCCAGTACATTGGTGGAACGCTGAAATAGCCCACCTACGCAAAGAGTGCCTTCGTGCTAGAAGACGTTTTGTAAGAACTCGTGATAGAGAAGACAATGAAGTTCATAGACAAGATCTAAAGATGAAGAAGAAAGCCCTTAAAAAAGCCATACAAAGAAGCAAAAGAGCATGTTTTCTCTCTATTTGCGATGATGAAACCAGCCGTTTGGACTAGCGTACAAAATTGTAACTAAGAAATTGAAATGCTTCGGCTCAAGCACTCCTACCGATACTAGCACACTAAATAACATTGTGAACCACCTCTTTCCTCACCAAGCGACAACATCATGGGAAACATGGGACCCTGGTGGCCATTTTGTTTACCCCCGGGTTACACCAGCGGAGATAAATCGTGCAGTCTCGAAATTCGATGACTCTAAAGCGCCTGGCCTAGATGGAATTCCCAACTATGTCCTAAAGGAGATTGTGGAATGCTGTGGTGAACAGATGCTCAGAATGCTTAACGCATGTTTGGAATATGGATCTTTTCCATCGATATGGAAGAGGCAAAGGTTAGTGCTACTGCCAAAAAAGGCAAGCCTCTGGAAAACCCCTCATCATACCGCCCACTATGTATGATCGATACATGCGGAAAACTCCTTGAGAGTATTATCCGCGATAGACTCGAAGAGTGCATCGAGCGCGCAGAAGGTTTGTCAGAAAGTCAATTTGGCTTCAGAAAAAAGAGATCTACGATTGATGCTATAAAAATGGTAACCGACATCGCAAAGGTAGCAGTACATGGTCAAAGCTGGAAAAAAGGGACGAAAGAATATTGTGTGGTTATAACACTAGATGTTAAAAATGCTTTCAACACAGCTAATTGGGAGAATATTTTAAACGCTCTTCGACGGTTAAATGTCCCGGCATACCTTGTTGCTATACTCCAGGACTACTTCCGCAACAGAATCCTGATGTATGAGACTGAAGAAGGTATGAAGGAGTACAAAATAACAGGAGGAGTACCACAAGGTTCTGTTCTTGGACCGCTGCTATGGAATGTAATGTACGATGGTGTTCTAAGGCTACGACTTCCAGAGAAAGCTAATATCATTGGGTTTGCGGACGATATTGCGCTAGTTGTAGTTGCAAAAACAATCGAAGAGGCAAGAACAGTCTCAGAAGTCAGCATACATTTGGTTAAATCATGGCTGTTTTCACAGGGCCTGGCATTAGCCGATCAAAAAACGGAAGCTGTCTTAATCACAAGTCGTAGAGTTGTAGAAAGAATAAATATTAAAATTGGAGACTGTATAATCACAACAGCGGAAAGCCTTAAATATCTAGGCGTTATGATAGACAATCGCCTGTCTTTTAAGAATCATTTAGATTACGTAAAGGAAAAAGCTAAAAAAACATGTAGAGCGCTGTGTCGTATTATGCCAAACACAAGGGGACCTGGATACCTAAGAAGAAAAATACTAGCAGGAGTTATAAAAAATATTATTCTCTATGCAGCACCAATATGGGCACAATCCATGAAGTACGCAACGTACTATGCAAAGATTGGTTCAGTTTATAGACTAGCAGCACTACGGGTATGCCTATTGATGTCTTAGCAAGAGAAGCTGAATTATTATTCAATTTACGGAATTCGCAGGAAACCGATATAAATCCCGACGTCGCAAGAAGACGTAGCACTATCGAATGGCAAAGCAAGTGGTCAGCTTCAACAAAAGGAAGATGGACGTATTCGCTGATACGAAATGTGGAGACTTGGTCAAATAGGCGACATGGAGATCTCAACTTCTATCTCACCCAATTTCTCTCCGGACATGGCTGTTTCAGGTCCTATTTATACCGTTTTGGACTTGACTGCTTCCCTGATTGTCCCTGCTGCGTGGAACATGTAGAAGACCCACACCACGTTTTCTTTTTGTGCCCGCGATTCAGAGAAGAGAGGACAAATTTAGAGCGGCAAGTTGGTAGTGAAATATGTGTAGAAAACATAATCGAAATTATGATGGTGTCTTTAAGCAATTGGGAGTATGTATGTGAGTACGTAAAGACAATAATATTGGAATTACGGAGGCAAGACGATATTCGAAGAAGAATAAGAAATAGCAGTGTTCTATAGAACATTCCCCCCTGCGACGAAATGCCTGTACGGCGGTACCGCAGGGATGGTGGATCAGAGTAAAGGGGTTATTTTAGCGTGTTAAAGTCTCGCACACCTGGCGAAACCATAAACCAGGTAGCCAAGTCTTTCGATGATTTTTTCCCCGACCAAAAAAAAAAAAAAAAAAAAAAAAAAAAATGGGGATGTCATAGGAAGGGGTCTATTGTCCCCCCACTGCATTACCAGTAACCACCCAATTCGATAGTCATGTAAAAGGCAATTGTCCCCTCATCGCATTACCAGTAACCACCCAATTCGATAGTCGTGTGAAAAGCAATTGTCTCCTCAGTGCATTACGAGTAACCAGTCAATTCGGTAGTCAGAAATGATAGCCAAAACTACTAGTAACTTGAAGTCAGATAAATGGGTTAATGCATATATGCATTAGCCAAACTTTATTTTAGTACATGGAGTGCAAATATGTTACAAAGGACAATATAATCTTGTATACATATAGATCTTGAGCCTTGATACAGGAACTAGTGTATGACTACTTGATACAGCGACTTATGTTTATTTGGTTCTTGGAATGTTTTTCTCGTGGGTCCTTCAGATCATTCAAAAGTTGCTGAAATGAAATGTATAGAAGTTTAATGAAATTACGCGATAATAAATTGTGTCAAGATATGTATCAATACTTACCACATATATATTATAAATATTCTTCTGTAAGGGGAGAAATATCCAAATATTGGAAAATACTTCCCTTAAGTTTTGGGTTTATTGTTTTTATTAATTTTATTATTTTATACTGGAACATGAATAAGTCACAATGCAGTATTCGCCCTCAGTTTCTCTATTGCAATGTAGCCTTAAGGCTTCCAAAGTCTAAGAGAATATTATATTTTATATTTTATTGGTTTTTCCAAATAAAACAAGGTTTATTTCAGTTTTACCAACTTTATTCGTCTGCAGCTCGATCACAATAGAAAGAATAAAAATCATTTCTATGACCAGCTTGACATCATTAAAATCTTTAACATCGGCTAGAACTTATCTACTACAAATATTGCAAATATTAGTATGAAAGTTAAAAACATATTCAGTGATTATTAGGTGCAATCATATCTAATTTGCATAGTTATTGAGTATTTGAGTATAATAGAGCAAAAGAGTAAGATATGCATAAATGTCGTTAAGTTTTATGGTACGAGAGAACACGAAAGTATTGGCGAGAGCAATACAATAACAATGATAATAACTTGTTCGTTAAAAGAAAGAAGAAGCATTTATATTGAGAAATAGAGAAAGTTATAGATGCTCCTTCGAGTGAAATCGTTTTAAAGTTCTGTAACAAAAGATACTAATGTAACGTAACATTGGATATTTAACATTAAAATGTAAAGTGACGTTAAAATATACATGTACAAATGATGTTAACTAAAATTAAATGAAATTATGTTGTCATATAATAAAAATAATAATAACTAATAATGTTGAATAAACGGACCGCTACACTTCTTAAATTATTCATCCTTCTTATGATTTAGCTGGTAACACGTTCTTTTTGCATCTTAAATTTTTGCACAACAAACGAATCAATAATTTTTTAATTATGAATAAACAAACAAAATGACAGAATATTTTTTCTATTTTGTTAAAAAAAGAAATAATCAAAGATATATAGCAATAAAGACCCGAACAAATGCATTTTCCAAAAACATATGCTAATAGTTCCACATTTTGGTTACAGATGGCAAAACAACTTACTGGAATTGATAACAGCAATGCCAATCGTTTTTGATTCCCATTTCTCGCGGCAGAAAACATTAACGTCGTGATTTGTGGCTGAAATTTATTTCTTCACTATTTCTTATTTTTTATTTAATAAAAAAACAAAAGTCAACGCCGTAAAATTTGAGTTTTCCAATGAGTAACAGTTTTCGTTTAACAGAATGTTGCTATGATATCGTAGCAACAGAGGTTAACTCCCTCTACAGTTAATTTTTCACAATTGACTTTTCCTATCTTATAATATTGACATCTTTGAAATAATGTTGAAAAGAGATTACAAGAGAGAAACATTGTCTATTACACTATCCATCGGTAGTCTATAAAATAGGCAATATATTACACGCCGCATTACCTGTAACTAGTGAATTGACATGATAGGCAAGGAAGCCCATTTCCAGTGACAAAAGCGGGCTATAGGCTATTTTGTGTACCATTTTTGGGTGTAAAGTAACTAGGATCAATGAGTAACTAGTTACATGCCTATGTCAAAGTAGACAATTGCTATTTATTGAACAACTGGGAAGTTTCTTTTTTTTAAACATACCAAACACATCTGGATCAATTGATGAAAGTTTTTAAATTGCACTTTCACAATCCGAGAATATTGGTCCAAAAGGTGGCAAAAATTTGGTGTTAATACCACAATCTGTGGCCCTACAGTAGGGATGCACAAAACAGTATATGTGATTGTAGTGGTAAGAGTACCAAATTTACTCTCCGATTGAGCACAGAATTTAAACATGTTATTTTTAATAGATTTTCTTTATTTGTTTGATATGGTCATATTAAAGAAGTCATCTATATATATAAAAGCAAATGGTGTTAGTTTCTACGCTTATAACTCAAAAACCACTGAACTGATTTTGACAATTCGCACCAATTCGGAATGGTTTCTGTTTCGTCAATTTTTGAAAGTTGTATAGACATTTTTTATTCACAATCAAATCGATTTTCATTTCTTTTCAAGCGCCTTTTTAGAAAATTAACAGCGAATAAATTGAGAGTTTAGTTTAGAGTTTGTAAATATTAGAAGTGGTTTCGGTCAGATTCCGATTGAAAAAATGAAGATGATAACGCAGAAAATGGTTTCCACAGTTTTGAGGAAAAAAGTACAAAATCTAGAGCTCGGAGGTAATTTCATTGGAAGTGAGGTTGTGGCATACACACACATCTGTATATTTTTAAACCGTAAGTAAAAACATCTTTGAAAGATCAACTTCCGATTTATGTCGTATAAAATTTGAGCAGTACCAGATATACATTGATACTGCGTAGGTCCTGTCATGTTACTAAAAAATGATGTCCCCACTGAAAAGGAGTATGAAGTCAATCAGTTTAGTTCCCGCAGAGCTGGAACGCAATTGCAAATGGTCAAATGCATACATATGTATGTATATCGAAAACGTATGATATCACTATGCAACACTGAAAATGCAAACAACTTCTAGTTTCAAATAATAAACAATAAATTACAAGTGTTAATACTAATGTACAAACACTATTTAAGTAAAACATAAAGAAAACAGTTCGTACATCCGTGCTTGTGTGCTTTCGTTGACGTCTCGCCAACAACTGAGCGCAAGAGAATAAAAAACAAATTTACGCTAGAGTACTGTTTTGTGCATCACTACCCTACAGTCAATTACCATAATTTCGAATGAAGAAACTATGTCTTCGCTGAGTCCACGCGATGAACTTGACAACATAATTGAAAGAACCTGTTCTCAAGCCGAAAATCTTCCAAAAGTTCTTAATAACAAAGAAAAAATTGGAAGGTTGATTATTTCCTTTTGTAATGTAGTAATGGATGAAATGCGACAAAAAACTAAATTCATACCAATGAATGCAAATGGAAATATTGCACATACGGCTGCAACTAAGTACCCGGATTCCTTTGTGGAAAGGGGCGGAGAAGGAAGAACTATGTCGTACACCCCTATTTCCCTTATTGCAACAATGAGAAATCGTAACAATTTGTTGAATTACAGATCGAAGACAAAGTTGAAAGCCACGGATATACCACTAAAGAAAAGAAAAAGATTAAGTGCACTATCTAAAAGCTGTTTCCATTGGCAACCGCAGATAATGTTAAGGATATAGAACATAAAAGACAAATTTTAATATCCATGCACCACAAAAAGAAACTACATCATTCTGAGGTGGAAACTGCCAAAAAATTAATGTCAGAATGTTTTGCGAATCAGAGAGCATACTTTAGTGATGTAGAAAATATACGAACAGTAAAGATATTTTGGTGAACTGGCCAATGATTTTCGACAAGGAATAAATTTTTGACTGATGGATTTGGAAATACCAACATTCACATCTAATATTAAGCATCTCAAAGAAAGCTTATTCGGATTTTCAATATTGAGAATGCAGAAGATGGTATTGTAAAGGCAATATGTGACCATATTCAAGAGAAAGACACAATGCTTTTTTAAAAAATATAAGGTAAAAAATATAAGTTCAAAATACTATTCACTTGTAAACTAGAACATGTAACTAATGAGCTTCATTTTATTTTGTTTGTTTTTGTTCGACACCACAATAGATGAAGTTAAGCGGGAAAACATAACGGCCACTCCATGGGCTCCGATAATTTGTAAGTTATTGATATATATATATATATATATATATATATATATATATGTGTAAAAAACATTAAAGAATTTAATTTTAACAACACATCACCTGCAGAGGAGGAGAGTAACAGATAATCTATTGCATACCTTTGGTAAGAAGAGGAAATGACAAGATAGAACTAAATTGTAACACAATTACTTTAATCTTGCAAATACTGTGTTATTATATATTTAATATTGAATATCCAAAAGATATCTCCCAAAAATGTGAAGTTTTCGTGCGACATTTTTTTAAATTTTATCCTGTGCAAGTTAGAGGCAAAAATAAGAATATAAATAATATGAAACGAATAATAATTCTGATAAAAAGCTTGATGAAATGAATTAACTTAATATTCTAATTAATTTTATTCGTATTCTACTAATATTTTTTTCTAATTTCTAAACTAATAATTTTCTTTTTCTCCTTGATTAACATTCGCAATGAAATATGTTAATTTTAAGAAAAATAAAAATACTTTTCGTTCTCCTTCCAACAAAAATGCATTTTCATTGGATAAATTAATATATTACCCACAAATTTGTTTAATTTCTATTGAATTTACAAGCAAAAGTGTGTAAAATCACCATAAATTCTTGTGTAAAATCACAATGAATTGTTGTTTAAAATCGCAACTCAAATGTTTGCAATTTTAAGCACATTCTAACTAAACATCTTACAACAACATGACTCATGAAATGGTGGCAAAATTAAACTGCAAGCGCTTTATTTGAGAGATTCCATCATGAGGAAGAACATACTTATTAAGGCTAAGCGACAAATTATTTTCTAGTTTAAAATGCATTTATAAATAAAACACTGAAACTTAATTTTTTTAATTATTATTTGATGTACTTTTTTTGACACTTGGAGGTATATCTTTGTTGGCTTAGTATGGCTTTTAGGTCAGAAATTAAAAAAAAAACAAATTTTTGTTTCTATTTTATTTTTATTCTTTCAATATTTCGAGCATCATGGACGTTCATCATCAGGGATTTTCTTTTGAAAAAAAAAAACAAATAATGGTTTGTTATAAAATACATAAACAAAAATTTGTGACAATGAATTACATTTCCGGTTTTTCTTTATCGACTATCGGTACACATCTCTACTTGCTCACAACTAATTTCAAAATTAATAAAGTTTCTTGTGTTTTCTACAATATTTCTATAGATTTGGGCACAGTGTTCTGTCTACCTTATAATTCATACGCTTTTCCGCTGGTACATTAATTATGTACTATTGCTCTTTTGCGTTAAAAAATCCACACCCTTAAAGTTTGATGAGTGTCCAGACTATGCACAATGTGCTGCAAGGGCAATTTTTTTGCTCCAAAGACCTGTTTTTTGTTCTCTGATCCGATCTATGGCCACTCAATCTCGTCTTCAATTTATTCTACGTTGTGTCAGCATATGCTTTTTCTCATGAGTTTGACGAGTTACCATTACATTTTATTCTGTAGACAACATTGGATTTTTTTTCTGTAGGGGTTTTTGATTTTGTCTGACTGAAGAAGTTTTTGTTTGTTTTGTAATTCTTTAGTGCCAATTGGTATCGTTCTTTGTCATACAAATTTAAATGTGATAATCTTTCGGAAAATCCTGGTATATACGTGAACCTTTTAAATATTTTCTGCTCCTTTTGTTCATTATTGTTGGGGGCTTTTAATGTTACCTGTTGGGTCAATTCATTGATGGTTTTGTGGGGAAAATCATTAATTTTTAAGATTTGTCGAATTTTATTTATGTATGTTTTTTGAATGGAAATTCTTGTCGCTAATGTTCAAAACTCTTCTTATGAAATTCGTTGCCGTGTTTATTATTATTCTCCTAAGGTGTTTTGAGTGGTAATTAATTAGCCTGTTCGATGATGTTGGCTTTTGATACCAATCCAATAGCAATGTGTTTGCTTTTCGATCAATAACTGAGTCTAAGTATGACAGCTGTTTGTTAGATGAATTATTGTTGTTCCTATTGAAATAATTTTATTAAATTTCATTGTTCTATTCCTATTTTATTTCGTTACTATTCATCAATCAAAAAAATTAAAACGCCAAATTGTGGAGGTTAGTGCATGGTTTTTCAATTAGTGAGTGGAGAGAGAAGCTCTCTTTGCTTGCTCGCGAGTAAAGGCTGCGGAATGCTGTTCTACATAGTTCTCCCGTCTCACGGTGGTCGAAATCACTGATCTAGCAGCGCGAAATTAATATCCTGCAAACGAATTGAGATACGTCACTGAAATTTTGAACAAACTCAGCTAGTACCTGTGGGTAATGATGGGCCAAATATGAACAATATCGGCTAAAGTTTTGGTATAACCCCCATATAACGGTACCTTCCGATTTTCGGTATTTTGAGCAAATTAGCTGTAATTTCGTACTTAGGGTTCCTAGTGGTCACAAAATATTTCCACCAAAAATTATAAACATAGGTCCACGTTTTGATATAGCACCCATGTAACCGTACCTCCCAATTTAAGGTATTTTGAATATCATGACCACATTTTTTATTCAACTTGGCTGTAATTTTGCATTCCGTGTTCTTACTGCGTATAAAATCTTCTTGCAACACATTTTCAATACTGATTTATGTTTCGATGTAGCCCCTTTTGTGGTACCCCCGATTCGTTGAATTTTTACTTGTTATCCCATATTTAATAACATATTTAGCTATAATATGGTATTATAGTGTCTCCGGGGATAGAACTCCTCCTTGCAAACATTTCTCAAGATAGGTCCATATTTTGATTTAGCTCCCACACAAATGCACAGCTAAATTTGTATGAATTTCATGCAAAATCCCTTATTTTAAAAGTGCAGTCATCAAAAGATTTGCAAATATTTGCAGCCTGAATGTGGTTACTCAGTATCCAGATAGTCCAATTTCATTCCCCAAAAAATAATCGGACCTAAGTTCGGCCAAGTTTACAAGATGCACTCTATGGAACAAGCGAGTACAACCCATAAAAACACTAAAAAATTGAATTTTTTGACAATTTATTGCTATATAACTAAGTACCTCCAGACCCCAAACTAATTTTTATAATTTAAATCACACCCTCTGCTATTAATTAAAAATAAATCTTGTTCATTTTCATTACGAATTTATTTAACATTTAAACAAATATGAAGATAATTTTTTGCAACAATTTTTTAAAATCTGATGCAACAAAAACTGTTGTATTTGATAGTGAATAACTGAGTGAATATTTACAACAACAAAAATGAAAAAAACAAAATCTTTG
The DNA here is from genome assembly GCF_047663935.1 of Musca autumnalis. Lineage (NCBI taxonomy): Eukaryota > Metazoa > Arthropoda > Insecta > Diptera > Muscidae > Musca > Musca autumnalis. Next base: position 124,002,367 of record NW_027411644.1, on the reverse strand, counting down.
TCTGCAAAGTGTCTGTAATCGATACAATGGAAAATATTTCGCAATTTTATAGTTCGATTTTTTGACTTTCGCGCCGCTTGATCACTGGTTTCGACCAGTGTGCTTCGGTGAGATGCAATAGATGTCAGGAGTGGGTGCATCTAAGGGGTTGCTCTGGACTTGTCCACGTGAGTGACTAGGACAGGGACTACAGTGAATCACAGTCAAAAGTATCCACTTCATTTTCTTTCATTAAACTGCGATTTCTAAGAGTTAATGATAGCGATTTCATTCCTTTTTATATTTTTACATTAGTGTCTTAACCTAAATATAATAAAATAAAATTAACGAAATTCAAGTAAATTTAGAAATAAAAAATAAAAATGGTTAAACAACATCGATTAATAGCCCGTGGGGGTTTGCTAGATCCTCTATCGGGACCCTCCCATTGGCGAATTGGGGACGTTCGGTTTGATTCAACAACAAACAGGACACCGGGGAAATAAAATACATGGGGGTGACCAAAATCTAGCCTAAGGGACGGCAGCTGGTCCCTTAGTACCACTGACGGGCAGAGGTTGAGTCAACTGGTATGGTCATCTGTGGATAGCGGGTGGCGCGGCAAGAACTGCATAAGCGGCACACGAACAGCGAAACGCGGACGTCGGACTTGGAGCAAGCGGTTCGCACTATAAACGTTTTTTTTAACAAGAGGCGGGATGGATCCTCCAAATTGGCAGCCCCAATACCATCCTAGGACTCAGTAGGCCAATCACCCACTAGTCCGAATCAAAACACGATTAACGAAACTTCTACAACAAATAATGAAAATGAACAAACCCCCAACTCCTTGACGACTATTGGCTCACGGAAAAGGATACGAATAGGACAATGGAACATCAGGACACTTAAAGAGACATCTAGACTCGCCCAGCTAGAGTCGCAACTAATGAAATATAACCTAACCATATTAGGTATAAGTGAAATGAGATGGCCAAAAAGCGGAACGATCACAACAATGAACGGAAACATTGTTTTGTATAGCGGAAAGGAGAATAAACATGATAATGGGGTGGGTTTCCTAATAGCAAAGCAGTATACTAAAGTACTTAAAGACTGGAAGCCAATCACCGACCGCATAATAACGGCTCGGTTCCACACTAAATTGAAGAAATGCATTACCATTGTTCAATGCTATGCTCCAACAGAGGAATCCGAAGACTCTATAAAAGATGAATTTTACGACCAGGTCACAGCCACATTACACAACATCCCAAAAAGGGATATAACATTGTTAACGGGCGACCTGAACGCCAAAATTGGTAACGATAACGCCGGGCTAACACAAATTATGGGAACTCACGCCATTGGCTCAAAAAATTCTAACGGAGAACGGTTTGTTGAGCTCTGCCAAACATTCAACCTGGTAATTGGCGGGTCAATCTTTCCCCACAAAATCATCCATAAATATACATGGACCTCACCCAATGGAACAATAAGAAACCAGATCGATCATATATGCATCAGTGGAAAGTGGAGAAGGAGTTTAGAGGACGTGCGTTCCAAAGGAGGAGCAGATATCGACAGCGACCATGAGCTAGTGGTAGCTACAATAAAACTAAAACTCGAAAATATCCACAAAAAAAGAAGGCAAGCGACAAAAAAAGGCTTGATGTAGCTGCGCTACGAAACGTAGAAACAAAACATGAGGCCGGACAAAGATTAAATACACTATTGCCCTTAAATAATAAAACATGGGACGAAACCTGCAGCCAACTATATGAACTAGGAGAAAACATCATAGGATACACCCAAACAAACAAGCGTAAACCATGGATATCAACCGAAACATGGAAACTGATAGAAAAGAGAAACCTGCTCAAACCGCAACAAATAGACAACCCTGTTATAAAAGAACAATATAAAGATGTTGCAAAGAAGGTCAAAATATCAGCACGGAACGATAAGAGGGCATACTTCGACAATCTAACAAACGAAGCAGAGGCAGCAGCAGGAGCCAACAATATGAAAGAGTTACATCAAATAATCAAACAATGATCAAACCAAAGGAAACCCCACAACCATTTAATCAAAGACAACAATAGTCAACTTCTTACCACAACCGAAGAGCAAACTGAAAGATGGAATATAAGTAACGATACTGATGATTTAACACATCAAGCCATATTCGAAAGATCCGCGGTCGACCAAAGAATCAATGTTTCCGTTCCAGACGCAGAGGAAACAAAAGCTGCAATTCTAAAACTAAAGAGAAATAAGTCCCCTGGAGAGGACGGCATACCCGCAGAGCTTCTTCAGACCAACTCGACAGCAGCTGCAGAAATACTGCTACCATACATTCAACAAGCGTGGATGGACGAGGAATTGCCTGAAACTTGGACGAAAGGAACAATAATAAAACTTCCAAAGAAAAACGATCTGACAGATTGCAATAATTGGCGGGGCATTACCCTCCTCAATACCATATATAAAATACTTGCAACAATAATAAATGACAGGCTAAAGATCGTGGAAAGGGGACTAAGAGATGAGCAAGCTGGATTTAGACCCCACAGGAGCTGTCTGGATCAGACGAACACCATCCGGATAATCATTGAGCAATCGATAGAGTGGAGAACCCCGCTATACTTAGTCTTTATCGACTTTAAAAAAGCCTTCGATTCCATAAAAAGAACAGCGATATGGGATGCACTTCGGGCGAAAGGTGTTCCATTAAAAACAATACACATAATAAAAGCTATGTACCACAATGCTGCGCTCCAAGTCCGACACAATGGGATGGCGAGCGAACCTTTCTACACCATGGCCGGCGTGAAACAGGGCTGCCCATTGTCACCACTGTTGTTTGCGGTGGTACTAGATGAGATCATGCTAATTCTAAGCAAGAAAAAAAGAGGAATAACTTGGAACTTTCAACAACATCTGGAGGACCTCGACTATGCAGACGACATATGCCTATTATCCCACAAATTCAATGATATGCAGAGCAAATTAAATGACCTGGTGAAACTTGCGAAAATGGTTGGACTGGAAATCAATCAAGAAAAAACATATGCAATGCGCATAAACCATATAACCGACAACAACCTCACTGTCAATAATCACCCGATTTCCTATACTAACAAGTTCTGTTACCTGGGAAGCGTAATGTCAGTAGACAATGGCGTGGAAGAAGACGTTACAAATAGACTTAATAAAGCACGATCAGCATTCGGTCGCCTCAATAAAACATGGAGAGCAACGAGCATATTAACAAAAATGAGACTTTTCAATGCATGCGTAAAAAGCACACTCCTCTATGGAAGCGAAACGTGGTTGATGACTAAGATCGTAGCCCAAAGACTGCAAACGTTTATTAACAAGTGTCTACGAATAATACACAGAATATTTTGGCCAAGAAAAATCAAAAACGAAGAACTACTCTTATTAGCCAATGAGGAACCTATAGGAAAGCAAATAAAAAGACGGAAATAGAAGTGGATAGGACACACACTTCGTAAATCACAAGAAAGTATTGCAAGAGCAGCATTAGAATGGAACCCACAAGGCACAAGAAGACCGGGAAGACCAAAGAACACATGGCGACGAACAGTGCTTGCCGAATTGAATAAGATCAACAAATCATATAATGAAATAAAAGTAATATGTAACGATAGAATAAGTTGGAAAACATTGTAGAAGTCCTATGTTCCCATGAGGAATAAATAAAGGAAAAAAAACAACATCGATTTCTACCTCACAGTGAAAAGTATGCACTCTAAAAGTTTCATGGAACAAAAAGGATTTTTTAGGGCTTCAGCCCTTGGTATGACATCCTTTGTTATCCTTTACAGCTGTTAGCTTTTTTGGCAAAGATTTAACTAAGTTTTCGGGGCAAGATATCGGAATTTTTTCCCATTCTTCTTGCAAAGCATATTTCAGGGTTCCTATACTTTAGGCGTTATTTGCCCTATGACATACCTTAATTGGTCCACATGACCAAAACAAAGTTAAAGTTGTCTTTATTGCTTTCATTGGCAGCCTGTTTTGGTCATATGGACCAATTTCGGTATGTCATAGGGCAAATACCTCCTTGGACCCTAAACACACAATTTCAACAGTAAAGCACAGAGGAGACTCTATTGTGGTATGGCGTTGTATGAGTGCTTCCGGTGTAGGAAATCGTGTCTTTGTCGAAATATGCATTGTAAGAAGAATGGGGAAAAAATCCGATATCTTGCTCCGAAAACTTAGTTCAATCTTTCCCAAAAAGGCTAAAAGCTGTAAAGGATAACAAAGGATGTCATACCAAGGGCTGAAACCCTAAAAAATCCTTTTTGTTTCATGAAACTTTTAGAGTGCATACTTTTCACTGTGAGGTAGAAATCGATGTTGTTTAACCATTTTTATTTTTTTTTATCTAAATTTACCTGAATTTCGTTAATTTTATTTTATTATATTTAAGTTAAGACACTAATGTAAAAATATAAAAAGGAATGAAATCGCTATCATTAACCAATTCTTAGCAATACTTTTGACTGTGATTCACTGTATGTTGCTGCATGCTGCGTGGATACAGTCCACAGTGAGTCGTCATCGGATTACGAAACTCCCTTGTCGTCTGATTTTGAGACTCCCCCGCAGTTCCCACGACAGCAACCGCACACGCAGCCTTTAACACCAGCCGTTGTTGTCCCAATCCCAGAAATTGCATACTTTTTGCAATTTAATGCAATGGATTCCGAGGTAAGATAGAGAAAATAGTAGATTTCATGAGTCGGAAGAACATCAAGGTAGCGGCGGTGCAAGAAACCAAGCTCAACAACAACTGTAGCTTATAACGTTGTGGTGGTTACAACGTGTTAAGGAAGGATCGCACCAGAAGTGGAGGTGCGGGATTAGCTTTCCTATTGCACCAGTCTGTCCAATACAGACCTATCTCGCTTGAGCCTGTCTCTAACGACCTGTACATGGAATGTATGGGGATAGCAGTCAGGTGTGGAATTGCCGAGATAGAATTGCTGAACGTATACATCCCGCCGAGAAATAGCTGTATCTCAGATTACGGGCTTGACATTAGCCCGCTTTTGGAAGGTCATAATCGTCTCGTCCTGAGGGACTCTAATGCGCATCATGAGATGTGGCATTCGGCCCTCGGAAATGACCAGAGGGGTACAGCGCTGGCTGAGAAGATTGATAGGTCTACGTCTTGCACAGTCAATGAGGACGCCCCTACCAGAATTCGAGAAGAGTGTCACAGTGCGCCAGACATAACCATCGTGTCACCAGGTTTAACAAATGACGTCACCTGGCATCCCGTCATTTCCCTTGGATCAGACCATCTCCCCATAAATGTCCCCGATTTCGTCACATCTGAACGCCGCACATTCGTCACACATAAGGAAACTGATTGGCAACGTTTCAGAGTGTTCACCAATCACCGCATCAGAGAACTGTACAATCCTTCTGATGTTCGGGTAGCGGAAAGGACGTTCCGATGCATCATCACTGCGGCAGCCGCTAGCCATATACCTGCTGGACGAATACCTGAAGTAAGACCAAACTTCCCAGCAGAGGCGACGGAATTAGCAAATGAGCGTGACGAGCTTCGTCGAGCCAACCCCAATGACCCCAGAGTCAGGGAGCTGACACTGGAAGTTAACAGGCTGGTCGGCGAACATAAGCGGAACAAGTGGTTAAATCATCTGTAGAGGTGCAGCATTAGAGCCGGCTGGATGATGTTGCGAATGCCATCAAGAACGCTAAATCATCCAAAGCGTAGGGCCCTGATGGAATCTCCATGGCAATGCTGAAGCAACCGGATGAGCCGGGAGTGGTGTATCTCACTAAAGTTCTCAACTTGTCGCTAGCCACCCTCATTGCTCCCGAAGTCTGGAAAATAGGCAGGGTGGTCCCGCTACGGAAGCCAGGCAAGGATGCCACCAAAAGTGTATCGTACAGGCCGATTTCGCTTTTGTCGCTCGTAGCAAAGACCTTTGGGGCCATAGTCCTCCACAGTATCAGGAATAGCTATCAAGTTGCTGACCATTAGCATGGATTCCGTAAGCAGCACAGCACGACAACAGCGCTGCACGCCGCCGTGTGATAGAACAGTGATAGTGGCGCTTGACTTATCAAAAGCTTTTGATACAGTCAGGCACTCCACGCTGTTTGAGGACATTGAGCAGACAACCCTCCGGCCAAGCTTGAAACGTTGAATAGTCAATTATATGTGTGGACGCCAGTCGTACGTGGAATTCAGGAACAAACGGTCCAAACCCCGAAGAATGAAACAGGGAGTTCCCTAAGGTGGGGTGATATCTCCGGAACTGTTTAACCTCTACCTCTCCTGTATTCCGCCGTCAGGTACCTTCCCTGATGACATCTGTGAGAGACTGAACTCCTATTTAACCGATCTTACCACCTTTTTCCAATTGAGGAATATGTAGATTTCCGACACAAAATCTACAGCCACTCTGTTCACCACATGGACAGCGCAGTTTGGAAGAGAATTAAATGTCGTGGTCGGCGGTAGCTGAATTCCGACCACAAAGTGCCCCAAAATTTTAGGGACAAACTGAAAAGTAGGAACAAGGTCCTCAAGTCCCTAGCCGGCAGCAATTGGGGTGCAGATAAAGAAACCTTGTTGACCACATATAACGCGATAGGTCGGTCTGTGGTAAACTATGCGGCGCCAGTTTGGTCCCCGGGTTATGTGAAACGAATTGGAAAAAATTCAAACCTGCCAGAATGCCGCCCTGAGAACAGCAACAGGATGCCTTCTTAAGTCTTCAGTGGACCATCCACATGAGGAGGCAACGATTCTTCCAGTAGAGCAACACAATGAGATGCTTTCGTTGCAGTACTTGCTTGGGTGTTACCGTGAGAGCCATCCCAATCACCATCAGCTGGCTAGGCCCGAGAGGGAGGTCCAACAGAGAACCCCTAGATCAACAGCCATATCAAGCAGGTTTAAATAGTATTCACACGGATGAAGTTGCTAAGACCATAAGCAAATATAGTGTGAATAAAGTCCTCGGAGTACATCCCCCATCTATCGCAGCTAAGGAGCGTCAGCTGCGCGACAAACTAGAGTAGTTTTGACTCAACTACGCTCAGGATATTGCAATCGCCTAAATTCTTATTGGGCCGCGCCGTGCAAGCCATCTGCCCAGTATGCGGCATGGGACCGCACGACACAAAACACCTTTCAACTGCCCTGCCAAACCTACACATTTAACTCCAGTGGATTTGTGGTTACATCCCATCGAAGCAGCCACTTTCCTGGAACTCGAGACAGACCCAGAGCCAGATTGAACAGAAGAACGAACATACAAACATAATAATAATCACTGTTACCACAACAACAACTAAATACAAAATATTAGCCATTTCGGTCACAAAATGTGGCAAAAACCTTGGAAATACCGAAACGACATTCTATGGGGGCTATATCAAAACGGGGAACTATACTGACAAATTTCGGGGGGTAAGTTATGTAGCCCCAAAATAATCTAAATACGAAATTTCCGCCATTATGGTAGGAACATGTAGGTAAAACCTTCAAAATGCCGAAAATCGTAGGCTATTCAAAACATTCTTTAAACACAAAATACCAAATTACAAAAAATTCATTGGTCAAATTGGACTAATACCTTCAAAATTCCTTAAAACGTCGACGCTTCGCTTTGTTTAGGGGCTATATCAAAACGCACGGCAAAAGTAAGTTTCTTAATAGGTTTCTATGCTGCTCCAACAACCAAAACGCGGACCTATGTATATAGATGATTTTCATCACCAAAGGTTCAACGGACCTACAATAGATTCCACAAAAGTTTTATCCACCTACTTCAGTCAGTTCGAACGCTTGAGTGATTTCCACATACGAACGGACATGACTATGTAGAATCTGGGTTTCGGAGTCGGAGTCTACGAGTCGGAGTCGAGCAATTTTGCTGGAGTCCGAGTCTAAGTCGAAAAAAATAACTCGACTCCGACTCCGGGCAAAATTTTTTCCACGTTATAGAAATATACCACTCAATTTGGAACAAGAACTTTTTTAAAAAATCATTATTTATTTTAAAATAAAGGTATAAGAAAATATATATGCAATTTTTTTTTGGAACCGTACGTCTCTGGAATACGCTACCTTATGACCTACAGAGCATCAGCAATGTGTATATATTCAAGAAAAAACTTTGTATGTATTTTGTGTATCTGGAATCCTTAACATAACATTATATATGTACGTAATTTTGGTATTTTTTCCCATCCACAAATGACAAGATAATTGTTTTAAAACTTTGTAATTTTAACTTTTTATACCCTATACCACAATGTGGGAAAGGGTATTATAAGTTTGTTTTGGTACAAAATGCATGTAACACCGCGAAATATTCGTCGGAGACCCCCAATGTTACAGTTACAGCCTAATATATTCCGTTATTTGTTTTTAGTGTAAGAACAAACTCGCTAGAATCCGCAATTATACATCAATAGTCACGAAATTTTGCACCGGGTAAGAGTATAGGTCGAAAAAGATGCCTACAATTTTGAATGATGATCTGATATTCTTTAGCGGGTGAAATGGACCATTACTTTTGTATGAAAAACATAAAAATTTTATTTTTTTTTTTTTTTGTTTTGCCTTATTAAGGGTTACCAGCCAAGTCGGACTATAGGAAAGGTTTGGAATTAAATGACTAACATTAAAATAAATAAATAATTCGAATATACAAATTTCGAATGATTTGTGATATAAATGCTAGTCTCCAAGCTTAGCCTTCGTCCACCCACTAAAAAAAAACACCATTCAATATGCCTGATGATCGGTCTAACCACCCGTGAAACGTAGCATAGTGGTTGAATGTGTGGGACTTCGGTGGATTCCTAATTTTTCAATGTACCTATTAGGTCTAAATAGCTCAACTCGAAAGAGAATTAATTCATAAAAATTTTATTTTTGGTCGATCTTTTAATCCCTTGAGGACATATAAATTTCGCAAAGTAGCCTACATATGGAAAAAAAACTACGACCTTTTCTCTGGTGTAAATTGCAATAAAGTGTTTGCTAGATAACGGGCCTACTGCCTAATATATAATGGGTTCTGTGTAGAGAACCACATTTTTATCCCATGCTGCATATTGTCTCTCCAAAAGTCTATGTAACACCACGAAATATTCGTCCTAGAACCCTTATTTGGTATGCCAAAATTCATATCTCGACGAGATAAATCGATTTAGCGATGTGTGTCCGTCCATTAAAAATTGTAAACAAGCTTAAGGCCGCACTTATGGACCGATTGTAACGAATTTTTTAAGGAGGTTGGGTTCGGGCCAGAATAGAAATGATTAGTTTTTGGTGATAATCGTGAAATGGGGGATGAAATGGACCAAAAACAAAATTTTAACCAATTTTGTATCGGCTCTGTAGGTCAAGATAATAACCCGCAAAATTTTAAACAAAGTTTGAGTTTATGATGAAGAAGAAGCGTACAAACCAACGTGAAGATCAGATAATACTTAGCGGGCTAAATGGACTGCAACTTTTGTGTGAAATTGGTAAAAATTTCAATAACGTAGCGGTTAAACAACGGAAGTAGTAGTAATACATAAGTGGGTTTCATTACATTTTAGTTTGTGTGAACTAAATTTTCCTTTCCTGCTACAAAAATGTCTTTGTCATGCTAAATAACTTTTTGGTTTTGGTCATAAGTATTATACATTACATCTCTGATATTTCATAATTAAATTTTCACAATCATTGAAAAGAAGTTCCGTGGAGAGCGATTGTCCAGGGATAGTGGTATAGGGTATCCCATGGTCGGCTCCGTCCGACTATAGACTTTTGTTACTTGTTAATTCTTTTAAAGTTAAACTTATATATTAAATTAAGATGGATATGTATTTTTTTGTAATTGTTATCCTGCACTTTAAATTATAAGATGTTAACCTTGTTGTGCAGGAATTAATAAATGAATAAATAAAATTAAATTAAAAAAATTATATATTATACAAAGTTAAAGGACAATTCAAAGAATATTTACTATACTCTGAAGTGTAGTCTATTCATCCCTATTTTGTTGATCCAATTGATTCGTTACATTCTTGCAAACCAAAGTAAAGTTCTATGACAATCGAATTAAGATTGGACCTTTAACCTCTTTCGTCAGAAGTCTTACTGGTCTTCTCACAAAGTTCATCCTTGTCTTCTATTAAAGACATTGTGCTCTCTATGGGTAATCTTACTGCATACTCTGTGACACAAAATGGAAGTTAAGATCTGGGGGTGGAAAATTCCTTTTGGGAATGAAAGCCCCCATTGAGAACCCCAAAGGATCCCACAGCTGAAATTTTGAGTCATGACATAATGATTTTTTTGATTGACCCCCATCAATCATTAAGAACATAGTTTTATATCTCTGTTTGCTGATATTTTTCTATCATTTTTAGATGACATGTTTTCAGTTAAATGGAATGAGGAACCTTTCTGTCAAATAGCTTAGTTCCTTCAATGTCCTTTTTGTTCTTGAACTCAAAGGGTAAAACAAAATGAAATTTTCTACAAAAAAGTTCAACCGAAAATTATATGTAGGTTTCCCATATCCAAGAAATCGATATTGTCACACTTTCATTGTCCTTTATCAGTTTTACCCAAATTCAAATTCGGATGGTTACGCTTCTGAATTAGGCATCATAAATTCGTTGTTGGTTAACGACAGATTCATCCCGCTATAACTCAGAAGTCTGACAAACGGCGAATCTTTCTTCTAGGATTCATTATATACTCAATGAGGGCTTTAGATGTAGACATTCAAATAACCGCATCTGTCCGCCAGGAACAGATATAGTTCATGTGTATCCGAGTTTTCTACTCAATCAGTTGCATATACGAAATTCAATGAAATACATAATCATAGAGTTTTCACGAGAAACGATCGGGTAAAAGTAATAAAGGACAATGAAAACATGACAATATCGATTTCTTGTCCTAGTGTACCAACCCTACATAAAATTTTCCTAGCAACATTTTTGTAGAATATTTTCATGCACGAAATCTCATCGTTTGCTAATTTTTCAGTTCCAGAAAACATCCATCTGCCTATATGCTGAATGGGGTACACAATATATCTCAAATATTTCAATAAAATTATCCACACCACACCAAAATGTGAGCGCTGAATTTTAATTTATGGGGTTATCCCTACTTATAAATTTCAGAAAAAAGTAGAAAGTATAAGTAGCATAAAATATATGTGGTCAAATTTTTAAGTCGATCGGAACAATATTGCCTCAGTATGAGCGTTGGATAGGAACAATTTGTTTTATTTTGTATGCGGCATACAAACTGTGTTTTTCTCGAAATCGGCCACAAAAATATATGACAATTGGTTTATTAGTTTTGGAGATAGAGTTAACACCGCAAAATGCTTTAAGGTTTTAAGCTTCAAGGTTTCCTAGACGACCTCAAAACTTGGTAATATTTTTCTCTTTCAGATGAAGAAACAAATTTGCCAAAAAGTTACGTAGTTTTCTCGAAAAAAAAAAAAATCATGAAAAATGGCTTTTATTGAGCTTTACAACTGGGGGTCTCTTTTAAGGCTAAGCACACTAAAATCCAGTTTGAAACCTGGTCGTGAATTCCTTATAGTTTTTATTGCATCGTAAGGACTACGATTTGTATGGCCCAACATCATTTTCACAAGGCCTAAATATTTTCTCACGCGGAAGAATTCCGTCCAGAATATACTCGTGCAATAAAAGGAAAACCGACAATAACTTTCCAACTTTTTTTTTTCAATGTAAGATTCGGCAGAAACAGTATTGATATGTTCGAATGTATTCGAACGAATTCCCTTTCTAATGAATATGTAAGGAAAAATTAACACATTAGCCTATATAGGCCAAATATAGGAAAAAATTAAAATTTTGTGCACATTTTATTCATTTTTAGTGGTAGGAATTCACTCTCGGAGTCGACCCGGAGTCGGAGTCGTGAAATAAATTCGTCTGGAGTCGGAGTCGACCCAAAAATACCTCGACTCCGAAACCCTGTGTAGAATTGTACGCTGATCAAGAGTATATATAGTTTGTGGGTTCTAAAATGATTATTTCGAGGAGTTAAAAAGGGAATGAAAAACTCGGTATACCCTCCATAGCACGAAGGAGTGTACATAAAGTTAAAACTAACTTTTTGGTGCTCCAGTAGGATTTGTTTATTGTTCTTAGCATGCTTTCTTGTATTAGTGTTAGTTATATCTATAAATCTTTGTTTTATTGGTAAGAGAACATTTCCTGAATTTCATGTCCTACACAGCATCAATAAAACCACATTGAAGCGAACCAAAACAAAAAAAGAAAACAAGATACATATTTTTTATACCATTTCTGCATGGGTGGGTTTTTAAATTAATGATAAATTATGTGCCACTTTCAATCACAATCAATGTGACAAACTCCCATAACATTATCGCTGTCTTGAAAATATGTTCTCTTCATGTCATGTCTGTGTCAAAATCGATGAGAACCATTAAGTGGCCAACATTTTTTTTCTTTAAAAAGTTAGCAGAATATGATCCATGTCTGTTTGTAATGACTTGCCTAGAGTGGGATGCCGAACATTTTTTTTTCGTTTCTAGCTGAAAACAAATCTTTAAAAAATCCCAGATTAAAAGTTTTAATGTAGAAAGGCAATAAAAAATAAAAGTCCCTTTTCAAGTATTCTGTCCCAATAGACTTTGTGTAAATTAAAAGTAAAGTTGATATTTGCAAAACGATTCCTTTTAATCCGTCAATTGTTGAATCATTTTACAAATTGGAAGTTTCAATCATATTCGAACTATTTTTTTTGTCAAAGGGTCAGGGTCAACATAGAAACAATACCAAATAAACATAGATACATACATATTTATAGATAAAATCACAGACATCCAAGAATAAATATATGTATGTATGTTCGCTGGGGCGCCTTTTTTCTCATGTACATTGGGAATAAATAACCTTTTTCAATATTTGCAAAAAACAAAAAACACTTTCAATGGAGAGAAATTTAAAACATCAGGTGTTGGAATTTGTCATTCATTTTACATCACCACGAAACCTTCGTCTGAGACCATATAATTTATATAATCTTGATCGGGATATAATTAACTCATTGTAGATTCAAAGATGACCGTGCGTCTTTTGTAATCAAGACAGTGGTCACGATATGCATACATATCTCTCATACACTTGAAGTGTGTCACATCTCAAAAAAATGCAATTTCGAGAAAAACTCGTTTTAAGTTGCTGATGGAAATTTGACCTCCCAACTAAAAAAATAATGTTAGCTCGATTAATTCAAATAAAAAAATAACTACTTGGAACATCGTTTGCAAAGAGGCAGATATCAGATATAAATTTCAGTACAAGATCAAGAAATATTTGAAGTGTTACAGCTTCATAAACTCAAAAAACTTTTTTGATGATTTAGGCTCAACTCCTTGTAAATAAACTGTAACGCATTGAGTTTTGTAGATATCAGAATGAATATTTGACAGAAGATAAAGAAGAAGACGTTAAAAATAGAAATTGTTAACTAAGAAAACGCATTTTGTGTGTTATGCCACTCTTTGAGTAAATGAGCGATATGTATATTAATAAAAGAGTAAAGTGATTGATTGACTCACTGAATGAATGATTGATTCTTTGTGTAAATGAGCGATATGTATATTAATAAAAGAGTAAAGTGATTGACTGACTCACTGAATGAATGATTGATTCGTCAACACCCAGACGATCCGAAGGTGTCAACGTACGAAACGTACTTATAGGTACCAACAAATGTCGCCGATCAAGCGTAAGTTAGATGAACCAAAGGGTTTTTGGAAATTCGAACTATATTTGTACGAAAAGTACTAAAAGTACAATTAGGTATCAAGTGAACGTGGATATATTTAAAATCTTGAAATTTGCAATAAGAATCTCGGTTGGGTTGTGTTGTTGATGGTGCTAAATTTAGTACCATTCGGTATTGGGTTAAGAAATAGATTTGAAATTCTGAAAATTGGTTGTAGGCTCACCGTTGGTGCGTGAGGTTGAGAGGTTGGGGTATGGGTAGGGTGGTTTGGCAAAGTCTACCATAAATTTATTAAAAGTACTAAATGGTACTAAATTTGGCACTATTCGGTATTGGGTGAGAGATAGATTTTTGATGCAATTAATAGAGGTGATTGATTTCGAGCACTAAATGATCGAAACTACTATTTCACAAGTAAAAAAGCGGATCGGTCAGTCGGTACCGTTATATAGGGGCTACAATAAAACGTGGACCTATGTACATAATTTTTGTTGTAGAAGTTTCTTGATCACTGGGAACCCTAAAGGACAAATTAAAGCTAATTCGGTCTGCATACGTAGCTAATATACCATATACCCCAGCATCGAACTTGACTTGCCTATGGAAAATTTGCAAAATTTTAGCGTTCTATCTCAATTATTGTGGGCGCTGGAGTGATTACAACAGACGGACGGACAGACGTCTTAGAATTTTATCCTGATCAAGAATATTTATACATTATAGGATCGCAAATGATTAGTTCGATGTGTTACAAACAGAGAAACAAACTTCATGTACCCTCCATACTATGGTGGAGGATATACAAATGTTTAGTATAAATTAGTCAAAGTACTATAATTCTATAAATACATTCAACACACATGGTATGTAAAATTAACGGATTTTTATTCAAAAATTTCTTTAAAAGAATTAGAAATCTAGACCTATTTTAACTCGTTACCACTTTTTTATTTCCCGAACCTCAAAAATAATAAAAAGAAATAAAATAAATTAAAATAAAATAAATATAAAAATATTTATTAAGTTTTATTTTCAAACATCGTATTTTCAACTTCGCAAGGAAAAATCTCGGCGTTATATGAGATAAAGATTAATCCCTACTGCACGACGGTCGCTCATTATAGTGAACAAATTTAACAAAATTTACCTCAGTCCTACACAAGACCGCTCGTTGGTATTCTATCAAAAATAGTTATATCCCTAATGTACATTGATGCATACATACATATATAAAGATACATTTTCTTATGTACATACGTATATGTTACTCCTATGTCAGTTCCACACAGCACAGCATGCGATTCAGCAAAGCGGCACATATCAATGGTCTTTTGCAGTTGAGGTGGTGTGGGTTCAAACAAGAAGGGCAAGCAACAAAGAACTTTTTGGACCATTTTCTGTCATTTACTTACCATGATAAGGATTGACGATATTGAAAATGGTATCCTTCATTCTGACCCCAAGGAGGTTAACGAAAGAGCTTCAGGAAGTTTTTCATTGAAATGTCAGCAAAATTTAATCAGAATAACAAGGGAAATTTGCTGGTGATTCCTTCGTCGAATCTAAATGAAATTAATGACAAAATCGAAACTGTGATTAAAAACATCAAATAACAGACAAATATGTCGCTTGTACACTTTCCATATGAATATTTGAGATATTTTGGTGCCAAATTCCAGATTCGATATAAGGCGCAATATTAATTTAAATGATGACAAATGATATAAAGAATGTAAATGTCATCAAAGCCAGAAGAAATGTAAATATGGCAGTACAAACATAAGCCATGCAAGAAACCCACCAAGCAAAGGTCCAAATTCATTAATCTAATCTATAACAACACTTGTGGGAGTAGGATGTTGACCATAATCATTGATGAATGAAGTTTGTGTCGACGTTGGATAAGAAGCATGTTTAATGCAAGCCATGAGTGTGTAGTATATACCATCTTGCCAACAACCATAAATTACGTAGTCAAGTTAATAAATAAATTCGATATTTCTTTTCATCTCTCAGGCCCTTAGGTAATAAAGTTTAATTTAAAATACAAAAAATAAATAAACAAACGAATTGTGAATATTCGGAATTTAAAATAAATACTACACTTTTGTTAAGGCCTCGACACATAAGAAGCATGGCATTCTTGCTGAAGTCATATCTGATAAAAGACTAAAGACCAAGTTCGACCTAATAAAAAGATTTCAGAATCACATTTGAATTAGGTCGAACTTGGTCTTTAGTTATTTACCAGATATGACTTAAGCAAGAATGCCATGCTTCTTATGTTTCGAGGCCTTTAGTTTTAATTTTACCACAGCTAAAATGGAACATATAATATTGAATTGTTATGATTTGAAATAATATTGATTATTTTATCATTAACATGTTATTTAATTTCATCCGTTTAAGTTTTAATCGTTGTATACGTTTAAGTATGTTAATGTTGGAGAAACATTAAGTACTGCTTCATCCGCTTTCGCAAGTACTCATGCGGTTGGTGGCTTTGTTTCTTAACTCGTTACTGGGTTCAAAGTAGCATTTAATAGCCAATGTTTTTTATATAAAACGTATGTGTATTGCCCTACACCACTTTGGGAGGATATTCTAATCTCAAATTTTGTAACATACGAGGAGAACTAGAAAAGTTTGCAGCATGATTCGTCATCTCATGTTCGTTTTTCGAATTTCCCCGGAGACTTCAGGCAAACAAATTGCAGTGAACCACTCAGAATTGACTGTCCTACGTTTCTCAAGCCGTATAGCCGGCTCATGGTCACTATCGTAGGATTTGGCTCTCCTTCGAAGACCCACACGGTCGATTACTGTCTTGTTTCGGGCTCATGCGCATAGATTCAAGATTTGTCGTCAGTGACGATCTTATAAACGTCGTTTGACGTATTCATGCAATATCATATCTCACGGTATATAACATGGCAATCTAGCATTATCCGTTCACGAACAGCTTAATTTTTTTCTGGCACAATGGCCGTTGTTGGTCGACCCTTTCACAGTAAACGAACAATTATTTTCTAGCTTTTAGTGCATTTATAAATAATTTTTTAATTATTTTTTATTTTGTTTTTTTTTCAACAAACAACTTGTTATACCCAATTGCCAATTGTTCGCTCAAATCGATACGTGTTCAAAGAAGCATTCTGATCGGAAATGCTCAAAGATGAAGAACCAAAAGTTTATAATATACCTACATAAGAAACTTTTTTTGATAGAGAGGAAACGTTAAGTAAATAAAAATTTGTATAAACAGTGGAAGCAGGAAAACATCGTCCTATCTTTTATTTCCCCTACAGAGTTCTTCAACCATCCTGATGCTAAAATCCTTATCATTTTCTCATAAAGATATAATAAATAATTAAAACCGTCCATGGATATGGATATCGATTTTCGTGTGATTAATGTGAATGAGGACGGCAATATGAAAAATGCGCAATTTTAGCATGGCCATAGCTTTTGATTGTATGCCACTGTGGTACAAAGGTATGCACACCCGCCTTGCACGCTGAAGGTCGTGGGTTCGATACCTCAGCCAGGCAACTTTAAATTTTCAACGGTGGCAAAATACCCCTCAATGATATTGGCGACATTTCTGAGTATTTCAGCCATGTAAAACTTTTTTACAAGTGGTGTCTTAAGACACGCCGTTCGGACGTGGCGATAAACAGTAGGTCCCTTATCATTGAGCTAATATGAATCGGGGTGCACGCATTGATATGAGAGAAGTTACGCTTGTCTCGTCTGGGATGTTTGTGGAACAATTATGATAAGTTGGGTAGGGTATGCCACGTTTTTGTTCAAAATGTTCTAATATCAACACCGTTAAAGTTTTTTCCAAATATTATTTTTGGAAAAAATATAAGCATATCTTGGCTATAAGTTTTGATATATACATTTTTTAAAATTTTTTTTTTATAATATAATTTTTGAGAATTTACAAAATGTCTTAAAAGTGGCAAATCCGCCCCACCCATGAGGCAGCTTTGCCACCGACGTGATTCGTTTTTTTTTTTTGTTTTATAACGGTAAATGACTGCTTAGAAGATATCAAACAGTATAATTATTTATTTTTATCAAAAAGGTAATTATGTTATCTTTCGAAACCGGAAAAACTAATAAAATCGGTTGAAAAATAGATATGTTATGCAATTTTTTGTTTTTTACTTTTGGTTTTTTTACGCAAGTCCATGTATCTGTCCGTCTGTGCTAATCACTTTAGTATCCACAAAAATTGAGATAGAACGCTGAAATTTGAAAAAGATAGGTATTTTGTTTGCAGGCACATCATTTTCGAAGATGGATTATATCGGTCTACGTTTTGGTATGGCCCCCATATATCGGTACCGTCCGAATTCAGGTATTTTGACGATTTTAGTTACATTTTCGGACCAAATTTGCTGTAATTTGGCACTTGTGGTTTCCAGTGATCAAGAAACTTCTCCAAAAAAAAATTATGGACATAGGTCCACGTTTTGTTCTAGCCCCCATATAAAGGTACCGCCCGATTTCAGGTATTTCGACGTTTTTTGAACAAAACGTGGACCTATGTCCATAATTTTTTGTGGAGACGTTTCCTGATCATGGAGAACCCTAAGTGTTCAGTTATATATAATTCGGTCGGAAAACGTTGGTAAAAACGTCAAAGTAACTGAAATCGGAAGGCAATGTTATATGGCGGCCATAACAAGAAATAGACCTATGTCCATAATTTTTGGTGGAGAAGTTTCTTGGCCACATCGAACCTTAAATGGAAGTCATAGCTAATTCGGTCCGAAAATGTAGCTAAAAACGTCAACATATCTGAAATTGGTGGTACCTCTATATGGGGGTTATATGGCAACGTGGACCTATGTCCATAATTTTTGGTGGAGAAGTTTCTTGGACACTTCGAACCTTAAATGCCAAATTAGAGCTAATTCGGTTTGAAAATGTATTTAATCGTCATAATGGTTGAAATTGCGCGGAACCGTTATATTTAGATATTACCTTTCGGTTTTCGAAAGCTAAGTTATTTACCTTTTTGATAAAAATAAATAATTATACTGTTTGGTATCTTCTAAGCAAACTGGAGCACAAGGAAAAGCATTTTCTCGTTTTTTGATGCGATTTTTCGCACATCAACCACTACAACTTATCCATTTGTTAACCGATTTCAAAACTTAATGGCTTGTTTTAAAGATATTATTTGCCCCGTTTTGAAAAATCGAAGTTGTATCCCTTTAAAACTGAAAATATTAGAAACCCCGTTTTTCACTACATTCACCATTATAAAACAAAAAAAAAAACGAAGTGACCCAAAGAAACCAATGGTATTTTCGTTATCCATGGACCCAACACGATAGAATTTTTGCATCAGAACCCTTAAGTACTTTTCGTGTAGCGCAGTGTAATGTTCGTGTCACATGGTGTTATTTGTATAGATACCATAAAAGGTACCTCCCGATTTTCGATACTTTCAAGGCTTTTGTTTTTCTACTAAAAAGGGTATAAAAGGTCCTATGGTCTTCTTTGGGGATATACAGTATTTCTAGAAAGAATTGACGGTATAGCTCCACCTTTTGATATAGTCCCCATAGAAGATACCACCAAATTTTCGATATTTTGAAGGTATTTAGAATTTGATATGGGTATTAAACATTCCTTCAGGGAATTGTGGCTATATTTTATAATATTTTGTCACAATATCCCCGAAGGACGATTTTATATATAACCCCCATAGAAGACTTACAACCGATAATCGGCATTTTGAAGCTTTAAGCCACATAATTAATTTTGAAACCCTCCGCCGTTTTTGCTATATTAAAATTTTCATTCCGTTTGCAAGAACACTAAATATTGTAGAAGAATTCATAAAATACTTATATATATGTATTCTTGACCAGCATACAATTCTAAGTCGATATAAATAAGTATATCCGTCCGCAATTGAATGATGAGTGAGAATGAATGAAAATTGGGTGGGAACAAAACAGTACCATCAGGTGGTATTTTTAAAGTTTTTATCCCATTTTTCAACTGAATTAGCTTTATCTTCACATTTAAGATTCGCAGTGTTTAGAACAATCCACATTTAGGTATAGCCCCCAAGTAACGATACATCCCGATTTTTAATATTTTGAGGGTTTTACCAAATTGGCCACACAACAATAGCGGTTATTCGAAAAATGGCTATTAAACGCAAACAGGTGCATTCGAAAATCACTTGGACTAACGATTCAACTACTTCTTTACAATGTAGGATACCAATTTCAGATTGAAATATATGTATGTATACAACATCAGACCCATTCCTGATTTTTATATACATATGTATAGAACATCATAACTTTTTACAATGAATAACTATTCAAATAAAATGTGCAGACATTTTCGGTTTGTCGACATAATAATATTCATATTTACGTAGAAATAGTGTGTGAACTTTAATGAAGAATGTGTAAATTCATTGCTACAAAGTTTTTACTCTACGTAAGCAGTTGTTAAACGAGGTGACATGTAATAACGAGACAACCTGACAGTCAAGATATGTTGCATAAAATGTAGCAGAAGTTTAATTTGTATTTGTGAATAGGAGTAACTTTTACAATTCAAAGGATGACAAAGGTAAGGGTGGCTGATACTGAAATTGTAATTCTATTTTGAGTTTGACATAATTGTTTTGTGCGTAATTGTAGCATAGGAGAATTTATGTCCGTTAGCATCTGAAACCGGTTCGCTTCAAAAAAAAAAAAAAAAAACAAACAAATAAACAATTTTTAATGAGAGTGTTTAAGTTTTAAATGTAATTACATGTGATGTTCCAAAAATTGCATTAACACTATTCTATTATTGACCATTATTTCAAATATTTGTAAACATCAACCGTTCATTAAGAACACGTGTACGTCAATTTGAAATAATGGTTGCTGAAAAAGCGGGGTTTGGATTGTACATATTATTATTATTTTTTATTATTATTAATATAATTTGTTTGTTTTCTTTTAGTTGAAGTTTCAATCATATTTGATTGTTTTAAGTCTCGAGTATTACCCCAATGGTTTTACTTCATTACACGTTATTACAAATAGTAATGTTTTTCAAAACGAACTGACAGTGTTGCAATATTTTACTGATTGCTACCAATATCATGATTTCATACCGGGGAAAGAATTATCAATTGGCTTTTCAGCTTTTTGAAATGATGCGAAAAACCCGAACTCTTGAAGTGCCTATCATTCTCATATAAATGAGAATCACAGTCACTTTTCGACATTCCCAAGAAACATCAGAACAAAAATATTTGCAACAATATCAGCACGTATCAACTAAGAACTCACCGAGTTCTGTAGGTTCAAAAAACATCAAGACAGTTACCTGTGGGTCAGTTGTTGGATTTTATTTCAAATTCCATCGCGCATGGCATCCGCTGTTTTTTGTTCGTTTTGTTTTGGTTTGAAGTTTTCAATTTGATCGTTTTAAGTCAGGAGTATTATAGCTCATTTGGACTAGCCATAAATCCTCAACTGGATTTAATAAACCAAGTACAAATCTCATAGCATTTAGATATGCAGTTGGAGGATTTAAATGGCAGTCAGCTGATTTTTGTTCATAGCACAATTACCAAGGTAGATGCTTCAGCCCATCTTGTCAAATGTGAAACGTCAAAAGAAATTGTTGTAAATTGAATTCGTCACAAAAAATATACGGCAAATTACAAATTTGTTATTTAATATTGAAAATGTTAGCACATTATGCTACTAATGCTAACTAATGATCAAATAAAGAATTATTTTATCGTTTACACATCGTAAATGTTAGTCTTGGTTGATTGAACTCAACTTTGTATATCAAAGTATACTTAATTTTCGCCTTGTTTACAAATTTTGACATTTTAATTTTTTTTGTAGCAATTAACCGATGCATCTACCTTGCTTCTTGTGTCAGCTTACATCTTTTTGTATTTTCTAGCAACATGTTGAAAAAAACCGAGTTGTATACGAGGATTTATGACGGATTTAAAACAAACTCACTTTATTTTTGTATGCGAAATCTGGTAGATTATCGCCGGATTTAGCAAATAAATCGTGATAATGCACCAAATCCAGCTAATGAGGTCATATCTAAATGGCCTATTACCCCAATGGCTTTACTTCATCATTACTCTCTATTACAGAGAATAATGTTTGTCAAAACGAACTGACAGTGTTGCAAAATTTTACTGAACGAATTATCAATTCGCTTTTCAGCTTTTTGAAATAATGCCTTTTTAGAGAAAACCCGAACTCTTTAAGTATCTAGTAGTGAGTGTGATTCTCATTTACACTACTAGACACTTAAAGCGTTCAGGTTTTCGCTAAAAAGACATTAGGCCTGTTCGATAACTTTCCAAGTAAAGAGTATTTTCAAGTTCTTGCAAGTACTTATCATTTCTCTTTTACTGAACAAGTTTGTTATCGGACAGCATTTTGTAAAAGTTTGTACAAACTTTTGAGTTATCGTACAGACCTAGCTGAAAAGCCAATTGATAATTCCCTTCGCCAGAATGAAATCATGATATTGTAAGCGATCAGTAAAATTATGCAACACTGTCAGTTCGTTTTGAAAAACAGTGCCCTAATTATTTTAATTTATTTATTAATTTTTTTTTGCAAAGTTGAAGCAATAAAACTTTCATAGCTCAATTCGAAACATAATGGATAGAAAAGTCCGAAGTCCGCTGTGTTCCTTTACGTTAAAGAAAGAAAACTTGGAAGCAATTTTTTAAAGAGTGAGAGAGGAGAGAGAACGAAAATGGCTTTCTCTTTTACTACTTTCTGCTCGACAAATTTCGTTGTGTAAAAAGTGGAAAATCTTTCAAACTTCTGATTTGATATTTATTTGACAATTAAAAGGAAAAAAGAAAACTACGCGCTTTGTCAAAGGAAAATAAAAAGAAATAAAATAAAATAATAAAAACTTAAACCAATGAAATAAAAACAGTGAAATTTATTTTGTTTATTATTTTTGTAAGCAGTCATGTTTGTTTTTTGACTACTGCCAGATCTACTATTTTTCCGTTTCTTTACTTTTGTGCAAAACTTGTTACGTGAGAGCAACTTTCACAGTTTTCTGAGAGAACTTCTCTCTTTTGCTACTTTTACTATTAAAAAAGTAAAGAAACAAAACTAATAAGTTTAAACCTTCTCGAGTATCCCTTAGTACGATGTACATAAACCTCTTTTTATACGGTCATTAAATGTTTTACAGATTCTTCGGGATGTGCAATGGCCTCGGTACAGAAGAAGCCTCGGTCTTGTGCTTAATTCAATGGCTGGCCTCTTCGTAAATTAATAAAGTTCGAACATTTCGGTACTTTGTTATCATTTACCTTTATTCATTTACGAATACGCCAGCCAATGAATTATACCAGAGAGCGGGACTTCTTATGTACCAAGACCTTAAATGATTCATACACAGTAAATAATCGTTGCTTAAAGGCTGTGGTATGTTTTCTAACAGCGACGTAGGCAGGGTGGTGGCACAGGAGCCCGGCCCCCTACAGAAATGGTTTGGTCGAGTAAAATTTGGTAAGTTACTACAACAAATTATTACCGTTTTTCTCTCTTTCTGATAATTATTTTTGAAAATTATGAATGAAATCTTATATGAAGCTTCTGTACTGAAAATGTACTTCAAAAACTGCTAAATTCTGGTGACCAAAAAAAACTGTAAAGGATAATAATGCTGAAACGTTGGATACAATCTATCAATATCTGATGTAACTTATATTTCTTTTGAGCTAACGAAAAAATCGAAAAACTGGTTTTAGAATCCACACATGTTTTAGGCCCAGTCCACCAGTCTGGCTATTTATCTGGAGCGCATTATAACTCTCGAACGAATCAACCGATGTGGTCCAAATTTTGGATTTCGTAATATTATGTCAAAACTTAGTTTATGTCATATCGGTCCACTCCTTCAGGTAGAAAATTTGGTTTCGAAATTAGATTATATCGGCCCATTCCTTTAAGTACCTCCTACACAAAATTTCAATAACACCGTCGGGTACCTCCCTCACAGGAATTGAGGATCCTTTGGACATTCTCCTTGTGGTCTTGTTTAAAGTGATATTCCTTTTTTCATTGTCAAGTCCATGTTTACTGACATAATGGTTAAAAACTATACTGTGACCAATTAAAATGGCTGGTGGGCGTAATAACTATCGAAAGGAAAGACTCTCAGGCTCTTTCAGGTTCATTTCTTCAGGTACTTTCTCTGCAAAGGTGCCACTCGACTGATAACACTGCTCAACAAAATTGAAAAAGTTGAATGTTTCAACCGAAGTTGTTGTTGTTTCTAAATGAAATCGGCGAGCTATTTTCAAATCTGGCCACGGTTTTTCTCCATCAGCTCTTGTTCTTGAGATATAGCTCAAAATCGGTTTTTACGAGTTTTACCCAGAATTTCGTTATTTTCGGATACAAACAAATATTTTTTTGCGGGTTTTTCGACGCTAATATATTAAGAAGATGTTGTACGCTCGATTCAAAACGTTTTTTGAAATAATTATGGCGAGTATTTATCAAAAAATATAGAAAACATACGATGAATCTTGTAAAAATTGCATATTTTTAGTACTTTAAGCTGTAATTACGTCATCGGGGGATGTCATAGAAGCTTCATATGGCATTCCGGATATGCTCAGGGTGTCTGCTATATAGTCCTGTATTCAAATATTTAATATAAAGTTCATAGCGCCCACGATTCGCCCATAATTTAAAAATCGTAATGAAGACTGCCATTGAAAAGTAAATGGCATATTTGGTAATGATATCACAGGTAAATGATTTCCCTTTAGCAGTCTTCATGACGATTTTTAGGTTATGGGCGAATCGTGGGCGCTATGAACTTTATATTAAATATTTGAATACAGGACTATATAGCAGACACCCTGAGCATATCCGGAATGCCATATGAAGCTTCTATGACTTCCCCCGATGACGTAATTACAGCTTAAAGTACTCAAAATATGAAATTTTTACAAGATTCATCGTATGTTTTCTATATTTTTTGATAAATACTCGCCATAATTATTTCAAAAAACGTTTTTTATCGAGCGTACAACATCGTCTTAATATATTAGCGTCGAAAAACCCGCAAAAAATATTTGTTTGTATCCGAAAATAACGAAATTCTGGGTAAAACTCGTAAAAACCGATTTTGAGCTATATCTCAAGAACAAGAGCTGATGGAGAAAAACCGTGACCAGATTTGAAAATAACTCGCCGATTTCATTTGGAAACAACAACAACTTCGGTTGAAACAAAAGTCGTGTTGACCAGTGTAATTCTTTACTTGTTTTCCAAAAAAATAAAAGTCATGAATTTTCATTAGGTTGCTTCCGGCAGTTTACAATTGTAGTGTAATCGATTGTTATCGATAAACACACCTTCCGTACCCTAATATCAGCTGTCTTTATCACCTGTTTACCCAGATGTTATCATCAGCTGTTTACTTGCCTTTTTAGTACGACATCAATGTTACATTTAAGGATATTAGGATATAAGAAAATAGAATTAAGTTTTCCCGTTATGTATACTATGTAAGATGGATGAAAATAAAAATAAAACCAATCAAGTTTTAACTGCCGAATAATTGGCAATACAAATTAAAACATTTTTTCTTATAAGCACTCTTAAGTGCTGCAAAATTTAAAAAATCTGCTTGGCGCTTTTAAGTGCCTACAGAAATTACCAAACCTTTTTGCCAGTGGCGTTTTTAAGCGCCGGCACCTACTTAGGCTGGCCTACAACAACCATAAAACATATTTGAATTCATTCCTCTTATCACATGGCGATCCTGCCGAACTCAAAGAATATTCCTGTGGAAAACATCGTCCCAGCTGTAGCTAAACCAGGTCCTGCACGGTTGACTATAAAAGAGTACATCACCAGGCAACAAAAAATCAAAGAAGACAAGCTAACCAGGATTCCAATCATACAAAAACCCAAACACCAAAGAGGTGGTAAGCTTGTCAAACTGCGCAGAGAACTAGCAGACCTGAAAGCACGTATAAATGCAGATCCGCCTCCACCGTGGAAAATTGCATGTGATTTGTGGACAAGAATAGACGAAATAAAATCACTGATGGCACAAAAACATAATATGTCAAATAAATAAATGAATACACAACAGAAAACCTCAGTTTTTATATATTTTATATTATTTTTATAATTTATATGAATAAAAAACTTAAACTATAACAAGTAACACACAATTTCATAATAGAAGAAAAATAAAAACAAAACTAGTGAGAAGAATGAAATGTCACAAATAGCACAAAAAGACTACTCGAGTACATATAACCGGTAACCAGCTTCAGAGTTGTTTTCAACATAAAATCATTTAACATCCAGTAGTAACAGGGTGTCTACGAATAGTGACTTAAGAGAATTTATCTAACAGTACGTTTACATACAGCCGGATTTAAAAAAAAACCCACTGGGTTTCAAATGTCAATTAAATTGCATATATTTTAAATAAATCCTCATAAGGAAGGTTAATCCAGTAAAAAGCTATAATATTAAAAGCCTATAATGCAAATTTGAAATTTTATTACTCAAATCAAGCACAAAGAAACAATAAAAAAAAGCTCAGTTCCAGAATTAAAGCTTATACCCCGTTTATATATAACCGGATTTAACAAACCGACTGGGTTTTAAATGTCAATTCCATTGCTTATATTTCAAACAAATCCTCTCAAAGAAGGTTAACCCTGCAAAAAGCTCTAATATAAACAGCATATTATACAGTTTTTACCACGTTTACACATTTTGCGTTTCCGTTCACACAATTTGTATGAGGTTTAATTACTTATTTTATAACTTTTGCTATTTTTACCGGTTAATAAAGAACGGGAACAGGCCAAAAGATAAAGAATAGAATTATTAAATGGAAGAATTGGTTCAATTCATACATGAATTGGATACGTTAAAAACAAATTTAAAAAAGAGCATAAATAAATCATTTTCCCCAAAATATATAAACGATAAGTTAAATAGATTAAGTTTTATAAAAGAAAAATCAAATGAATTTAGAGATATTGAAGAATTAACTCAATCTAGACAAAAAGTAGAAGAATTTTGCATAGAGGTAAAAACAATTTTATTAAGTTTAAAAATAAAGGAAAAACATATCGAAGGAAGTTCACCAAAGATGTCTCAGTTCGACATTTCGATAGTAGGCAAAAACTTGCAGGTGTTCAAGGGAACATTCAAATTTTTGGATGATTTTTTGTCCCAAGCAGAACTGCTGCATGATATGATAGTAATTGAACAAAGAGAACTATTCATCAAGTATGTCTACAACTTCAAGCTGTCGAGCCAAGTGCGGGGTACGTTAGGTCGAGCTAATAAACCAACTACTTTCACTGAACTTAGGAAACTTTTGATTGAATCGTATCCGAATCCCCGAACTTTACAACAGGTTTTGTCAGAGTTGGGAACAACAACACAGAATAATGCAACGATAACTGAATTCAGAGAACAAATATCAGAACTTACTGACCAGTTAAGTTCCTTTGAGATTAATAGCCTAATTAAACCTTCACAAGACACCAAAGACGCGGTTTATAAAATTAGCGATAATATGGCATTGAATGTATTTATGAAAGGCGTAAGGACGGAATACCAGACAATACTTTTAGCAAATCCACCTAATAGTATTAATGAAGCGGCGCAAAGATGTTTACATGCGGAAAAATGTTTGGGAAATGAAGAAAAGAATGTATTCGCTATAAATAAAAATAACTTTGCTGGTAATAGGAGCGTTAGTCCTAACCACAAACATAATGGCTATGACCATGATTACAGGAATAGAAATTATGGGGACAATTATAATAGATTTGGTAACAAATTCAATAATAAGTATAGTGGAAATTGGAGATTTAATGGTGGCAAGAATTGGAATGACAACAAACATAGCAATAATAACTATAATAATGGTAGGCAGAACAATATCAATGAAATGGATAAACCAAGCGGAAGCAGCAGGCCCAATAACAAGCGTTATTATAGACATACTAACTACAGATATGATGAAAAAGATGATTGTGGATGTCGTTATAAAAATAATGGTAATACAGGTAAACAGGATTGTAGTTATAGAGCATATGCATATGAAGAGCAGGGAAACTTAGAGGGCCGGACAACAGAGGAAGTTGTCCAATAAGGCCAATCATAAGAATATTTCAAATGAATATAAAATCTAGCACATACGTATCATTATTATGTAAAAATATACAAAAACCACTAACATTTTTAGTCGATACAGGCGCAGATGTATCGGTTTGTAAGAATTATAACTTTGGAAATATAAATACACAAGAGACAGCAAGACTAACTGGAATTACTGAAAATGCTGTACAATGTTTAGGAATATCCAATTTAACCTTATGTTTAGATTCTTCAGAGTTTCAGCATAAATTTTATATGGTAGAAATAGTTTTCCAATTCCAACGGATGGGATAATTGGGCGTGATATCCTTACGAAACATTTATGCAAAATTGATTTCGAAACGTTTACAATCGAATTCTGCATAAATAACAAGGAATTTATTCTACCAATGAATTGTAAATATCAGAAGAAACAGGAAATATTCATACCTTCGAGAACCGAATTGATAATACCACTGAATTTAGATGTAAAGGTAGATACATTAATACTGAACAAAGAAGTTGCAAAAGGCGTTTTTTTGGCAAATTGTATAGTTCCAAAAAATGGTATAAAGCACGTCAAAGTATTAAACACAACAAATGAGGCAGTAAGATTAGATTCATTGGAGTTTGATGCACATGCTTTAAGTGAGTATCACATTTTTCATACTTGTAATCTGTCTCAAACAGAAGATAATAGAATTGGACCACTTTTGAATAGTTTAGACATTGGAACAGAAGATCCACATGCGCAGGAATCATTAGCTTCCACTATAAAAGATTTCCAGGATATTTTTCACCTTCCTGGAGACAAATTAAGTACCAATAATTTTTACACACAACACATCCAAATGGATGATAAAATTCCCGTTTACATCAAAAAATTATAGATTGCCAGAAATACAAATGGAAGAAATAAATAGTCAAGTAAATCAGTTGCTTGAGGATGACATAATTGAGAACTCTGTCAGCCCGTACAATTCACCTCTCCTAGTGGTACCTAAGAAATCAAAAGATGGGGAAAAGAAATGGCGACTCGTTGTAGACTTCAGGAAATTGAATAGAAAAATCGTTAACGACAAATTTCCTTTGACCAGACTGGAAGATGTTCTGGATAAACTTGGAAGAGCTAAATATTTCTCGACTTTAGATATGACCAACTCGTTCCACCAAATTAGTCTCAAAAAAGAATCTCGTCCCCTCACCGCATTTTCAACAAAAAATGGACACTTCCAGTTTAAACGGCTGCCGTTTGGCCTAAAAATATCATCAAACAGTTTTCAGAGAATGTTAACGATAGCATTGAGCGGTTTGGACGCTGCTGCTTTTTTATATGTTGATGATATTATTGTCTTCGGATGTAGTCTTCAGCATCACAATGAGAATTTAATAAATGTATTCAGAAGGTTGAGGAAGTATAATTTAAAACTTAATGCTACGAAGTGTAGTTTTCTAAAACCAGAAGTAGTTTATCTTGGCCATCTTATAACTGATAAGGGTATAAAAACTGATCCTATGAAGGATGACGCAATAAGGAGATATCCAATTCCAAAGAATGCGGATGAAGCTAGGAGATTTGTAGCATTTTGCAACTATTACAGGCGATTCATACCAAGATTTGCTGATATTGCAAAGAGACTTAACGCCTTGTCTAAGAAAAATAAAATCTTCGAATGGACAACAGAGTGTCAACAATCTTTCGATACACTAAGAAATAAGTTATTAAGTTCACCAATACTACAATACCCAGACTTCGGAAAACCGTTCTTACTAACAACAGATGCATCAAATTACGCTCTTGGGGCAGTACTTTCACAAGGGGATATTGGGTCAGACTTACCGATATCATATGCAAGTACAACCCTATCAAAGCATGATCTAAACAAGCCCATAATAGAAAAGGAGTTACTTGCAATTCATTGGGGAATAAATTTTTTCAGGCCATATTTATACGGCAGAAGGTTCAAGGTAGTAACAGACCACCGACCCCTCGTGTCACTTTTCTCCCACAAAAATCCATCTTCAAAAATGACACGTATTAGAATGGATTTATCAGACTATGACTTCGATATAATTTACAAAAAGGGCAAAGTAAATACAAATGCGGATGCGCTTTCGAGAATTAGCATAGATAGTGATACATTAAAGTCAATGATTCCAGCCAGAACAGATGAAAAGAAAATACTTGCCATTACGCGACAAATGAAAAAGAAAATAAACACAGACGCGAGCAATGAAAACAAATCAAAAGAAAATGTAAATAACTTGAACTACGTCATAATATGGGATTGTACCTCTCTAAACGATATCAAGAACATAAAAAAGTTAAAGTTTTTACCAGCGCCAGATAATGAAGACATACGAATAGATGAATTAGATAATGAGGTAATAGTAAAATGTAGCGATAATCCCTCGACCATCAGCATGGTGTTGCAAAAACTGACGGCGAAAATGCGTAGTTCGCGATCGAGTGAACTAGCATTGAATAAAAACGATATAATATTTAAAGAAGTCAATATTGAAGATTTCAGAGAACTTTTTTGTCAAATACAGTGTAATGAGAAAAAGAAAATAAGGATTTTACTATATCAGGAACCAAAACGCATATACTGCAAAGAAACCCAACTAAAATTGATAGAAGAATTCCACAACTCTGTACATGGCGGACATTTAGGAATTCGAAAGACAACTAGAGTTTCTGGTCGGGAATTCCCGACCCGGGATTTCCCGGGAATTCTCGATTTTTTTCGGACGGGATTTCCCGGGAAATTTTTTTGAAATTCCCGGGAATACGGGTATTTGTATTTTTCATATATAAGTCTTATATTATTTGTCTTATAGTTATTTAATGTTGAAAATATAGTGGAATAGCGATTTAGGGTCCATAGTAAAAACCGCGATAATTCGTGTAAAGTACATACATTTTGGTCCTCTTATTAATTATTGTTTTTTCTGGAATTCGAAGTCTGTATAACCTCACATAATTCTGAACTTTTTGGATTCATTTCCTTGTTGTTCTAGTCCATATTTTTATTAATGGCATTCTTGAAGTATATTAATTTGCTAAGATTTAAATTCTGTGATCGATTCGAATTGTTGTTTTCTCCAAAATTATTGTATGTAATATTAAAAACTGTATATTGTGCAAGTGGCAAATCGTGTATATTAGGAATGGAAGTCAGTAATAACTATAGTATGTACGTTCATATAAGTACGCCTCTATATCTTTGGTGCCACCGTGGTGCAATTGTGAAGCTTTGTACACAAAAGGTCAACCTTGTAAAAATACTTTATCAACGGATTTATTCTATGATCGATACGCCCTTCGAACCATAAAAAGAACTCCCTATATCATTGAACTAAAAATAGAGTCGCACAGCAATCTTTGGAAGAAGGAAGTGTTACCATTTTTAACTCGGAAAGCGTTCCTTAACCCCAAAAAGTAGTAAAACTGGAAGCAATTTTAAGAGAGTGAGAGAGGGGGGAGATCCAAAATGGCTTTCTCTTTTACTACATTCGGCTCGACAAATTTTGTTGTGTAAAAAGTGGAAAATCTGTCAAACTGCTGATTTTACATTTATTTGACAATTAAGGCAAAAGGAAAAAAGAAAACTACGCGCTTTTTCAAAGCAAAATAAAAATAAATAAAATAAAATAATAAAAATTTAAGCCAGCGAAATAAAAAATAAAAAACAGTGAAATTTATTTTGTTTGTTTTTTTTTTAGCAGCCATGTATGTTTTTTGACAATGCTGCCAGATCTACTATTTTTAAGTTTCTTTACTTTTGTTATATGAGAGCAATTTTCACAGTTTTCTGAGAGAAGAGAGAACTTCTCTCTTTTGCTACTTTTACCATTAAAAAAGCAAAGGAACAAAGCTATAATCTCGGCAAATTAGTCAGGAAGAATTGGTTGGCTTGAACAGCTGCCATATATGATGTATTGGTACTTTCAAGATTTTGGCGTATCGTCGTTAATATTGTTCCATATTGTTCCAAAGAGAAACCTAATAATACAACTATACATATAAGGAGTATTTATTTCCTTTATGTTTGCTCTCTGTCACGTATTTGCCCCACAAACTCGATTTCTCATAGTCCCGGGAATTCCCGGGTTCCCGGGAATGAGAAATTTGTATTCCCGATTTCCCGGGAATGAAAAAAAGTCGGGAATTCCCAAACTCTAAAGACAACACTCAAACTAAAACAGAGATTTATATGGAAAAATATGAATAAGATGATTAAACAATTTGTGCTTAACTGTTCCCAATGCAAAATAAATAAACAGACAAAGCATATAAAGGAAAGATGCACACTAACCTATACCCCGGGAACAAGTTTCGAGGTCGTGTCTATAGATACAGTAGGTCCCATTAGGATATCAAACAATTATCGATACATTCTAACAATACAGTGTGACCTCACCAAATACATAGTAGCATGTCCAATGGAGATGAAAGACGCTGTCACTGTAGCAAAAACCTTAGTAGAACAGTTTATTCTTATTTACGGTAACTTTAAAATACTCAAATCGGATAGAGGTACGGAATTCACGAATCAGCTTATGTCGGAAATATGTAAATTACTAGATATTAAGCAAGCTTTTAGTACTCCGTACCACCACGAAACTTTAGGCTCGATAGAACGCAATCATAGGGTACTTAATGAATTCCTTCTCAATTATTCAAAAGATCATGAATGGCATGTTTGGATACCATACTTTGCTTTTGCCTACAATACTACGCCACACATTGATACCGGGTATACGCCTTACGAGTTAGTGTTTGGTAAACTTCCTTATTTACCAAATGATGAGTTAATGAATAATAAACCATTCTATAATACTGAAGACTATGTAACAGAATTAAAACATAGACTGAAATTTTCACTACAAAAAGCTAAACGGTTCCTAGAGGAATCTAAGATCAAAAGAATTTCTAAGGACACTAATGTCAATTCTCTAAATCTAGTCGTAGGAGATCAAGTACTTTTAAAAGTTATGAATAGAAAGAAATATCAAGCTCCGTACCAAGGACCTTATACTATCATAAAACAAAATGGAGTTAATTCTTTAATATCTATAGATGGAAAATTGAAAGAATATCATAATAACATGTTAAAAAAATGGAAATTAGTTTAAGCAATTATTATATATCAATTACTCATATATTAAAATACAATGCATAATTTTTACTACATAAAAATTATTTTTTTTAGGGTGGGGGTGTAGTGTAATCGATTGTTATCGATAAACACACCTTCCGTACCCTAATATCAGCTGTCTTTATCACTGTTACATTTAAGGATATTAGGATATAAGAAAATAGAATTAAGTTTTCCCGTTATGTATACTATGTAAGATGGATGAAAATAAAAATAAAACCAATCAAGTTTTAACTGCCGAATAATTGGCAATACAAATTAAAACATTTTTTCTTATAAGCACTCTTAAGTGCTGCAAAATTTAAAAAATCTGCTTGGCGCTTTTAAGTGCCTACAGAAACCACCAAACCTTTTTGCCAGTGGCGTTTTTAAGCGCCGGCACCTACTTAGGCAGGCCTACAACAACCATAAAACATATTTGAATTCATTCCTCTTATCACACAATGTATGCCAAATTAAAAACGCTTCTGGGCTCAAGTGATTAATTCTTTCTATATATATATATATAAATGAGCTTGGTGATAAGTGATTGACTGACTGACTGACTGACTGACTCATCATCAACGCCCAGCCAAAACGGCTAAAGCTAGGAGCTTGAAATTTTACCAGTGGGTCACTGTTGATGCAAATGTGCGAGATAAGGCCGGGTTTTAGAAAATTCGTCCTGGAACCACAAAAAATAACAACAACAAAAATCCTTATTTTTCATTACTATTACGTACTTATTCACTTAGTTGGCCCTCTGCAAGACATGTGTAAAATTAACAATGCCATAACTTCTTGATATCGTAAGAGATCACACATAATTTCAAATTTTGTAGTTTACTTCTAGGCGCACTTATTTTATCGTAAACCACTAAATGATAGAAAGACAAGACATTTGTTATCTTCCATTGCAACAGATGTCGCAGTTGGTGATAATAGTGTATAAACATCAATTACGCAAATGAACAAATGAGTTGCTGTTGAAGACAACATTAGGGGAATAAATTCAGAAATCGGCCAGAAATAACAACAACTAAAAACTGTATGGACCTGACTTTTTGGTAATAACTAAATGTTTGCAAATCAATTATTGTGCATATTACCACGATTTATTTGCAATTAAGAATTTTATCGTATATGGAGATGTACAGTCATAACTATTCAATTTCAAAATCTGTAATTTGATGAAATCGCTAAATAATTAATGAAATCAATAATAGGCCCCAGGAATATGGGAATATAGGAATTTGGTATGGAAATCAAGGTTGGGAAGTGGTGCTTCTAAAAGGAAATGGTTTGGAAAATTACCAATCATGTGTACGAAAAGTACTAAATTTAGTACAATTTAGATTTGGGTGAACGTAAATAGCTGGAAACCTGAAATTTGGAATTAAGGTTACTGTTGTAGTGTAGGATTGAGATATGAGGGTAGTTTTGGAAATTCGTTATGTGTACGAAAAATACTAAATAGTACTAAATTTGGTACAATAGGGATTTGGGTGAACGGATAGAGTTGGAATCCTGATATTTGGAATTGAGATTACTGTTGGAGTGTAGGATTGAAGAACTTTTGGAAATTCGTACTTATGTGTATGAAAAGTACTAAATGGTACTAAATTTGATACAATGGGGATTTGGGTGAACGGATAATAGCTGGAATCTCGAAATTTGGAATTGAGATTACTGGTGGGGTGTAGGATTGAGGTAGTTTTGAAAATTCGTACTTATGGGTACGAAAAGTACTAAATGGTGCAAAATTTAGTACAATTTGGATTTGAATGAACGGACAGAGCTGGAAACCTGAAATTTGGAATTAATATTACTGTTGAAGTGTAGGATTGAGATATGAAGGTGGTTTTGGAAATTAGTACTTATGTGTACGGAAAGTACTAAATGGAACTAAATTTTGTATAATGGGGATTTGGGTGAACGGATAGCGCTGGAATCTCAAAATTTGGAACTGGGATTACTGGTGGAGTTTAATATTGTGGAAGTTTTGGAAATTCGTACATAGGGTACGAAAAATACTAAATAGCACTAAATTTGGTACAGTTTCGATTTGGGTGAACGGATAGGGCTTGATTCCTCAAATTTGGACTGAGGATCACTGATGAAGAGTAAGAAAGATGCACCAAAGGGTTTTTGGAAACTTGAGTGTACGAAAAGTAATAATTGGTACTAAATTTAGTACAATTTGGATTTGAGTGAACGGATAGAGCTGGATTCCTGAAATTTGGAATTGATATTACTGTTGGAGTGTAGGACTGGGGAAGTTTTGGAAATTCTTACTTATGTGAATGAAAAGTACTAAATGGTACTAAATTTGGGACAATGGGGATTTGGGTGAACGGATATAGTTGGAAATTTGGAATTGAGATTACTGGTGGGGTGTAGAATTGAGGTAGTTTTGAAAATTCGTACTTATGGGTACGAAAAGTACTAAATGGTACTAAATTTAGTACAATTTGGATTTGGGTGAACGTATGTATGTAGCTGGAAACCTGAAATTTGGAATTAAGATTACTGTGAAGTGTAGGACTGAGATATGAGGGTGGTTTTGGAAATTCGTACTTATGTGTTCGAAAAGTACTAAATTTGGTACAATAGGGATTCGAGTGAACGGACAGAGCTGGAATCCTGAAATTTGAAATTGAGATTACTGTTGGGTCATAGGATTGGGGAAATTTTGGGAATTCGTATTTATGTGTACGAAAAGTGCTAAATGGTACTAAATTTACTACAATTTGGATTTGGGTGAATGGATAGAACTGGAATCCTGAATTTTAAGTATCAAGGTTGGGAAATGGCGTTGAAATAAGGAAATCGTTTTGGAAGTTCGTATTTATGATTACGAGCAGTACTAAATTTGGATTTGGGTGAACGGATAGAGCTGGAATCCTAAAGTTTTGAATTAAGATTACTGTAGGGGTGTAGGATTGAGGTAGTTTTAGAAATTCGTACCTTTGAGTACGAAAAGTACTAAATGGTACTAAATTTGGTACAATTTGGATTTGGATGAACGGATAAAGTACGTGTGCGAACGAGAAGTACTAAATGGTACTAAATATGGTACAATGTGGATTTGGGTGAACGGGTAGAGCTGGAATCCTGAAATTTTTGTTTGGAAAAGAAATGGTACTAAATTTGATACAATTTGGATTCGGGTGTATTAATAGAGCTGGAATCCTGAAATTTGGAATTACGATTACAGTCGAAGAGTAGGATTCAGGTTGTTTTGAAAAAGCAAACTTATGGTTACGAAAAGCACTAAATGGTACTAAATTTAGTACAATTTGTATGTAGGTGAACGGATAGCGGTGGAATCCTGCAATTTGAAAGTATGATTATTGTAGCCCTCTTGCGTTGAGGAAGTTTTGAAAATTGGTACGAAAATTCTAAATTGTTCTAAATATAGTACAATTTTAATTTGGTTTAACGGATAGAGTTTCTTATGGGTACGAAGAGTTCGACTTGATACTAAGTTTGGTACAATTTGGAATTGGACGAACGGATACAGCTGGAATCTTGAGATTTGGAATCACTGTAATTATTATGGAATTTAATGTAATTATTTTGTATTAATGTCCGTGTATGGCTGAGATATGTCGTCGAAATACGTACCATAAGTATACGAAAATTACTTAATGGTACTCAATTTGTTTTTGGGTGTAGGGACTGTGCTGGAATTTTTATTTTTTGGAGTTAGGGTGTGTATTGGTGTGCAACGTTGATCTCGCTGTTAATGTGTAAGGGTGAGATACGGCAGATCTTTTTTAAAAACGAACTTAAGGGGTACGTACAGTACTAAGATAAAAATAAATATTGATTAAAATTGGTATTAGGGCGACCAAATTTTCAGTGTTTGTCATTTCCATATTATATATTGTTTATTTGTTTTTTTTTTTATATCCTTTCCGCATACGAAGTAGCGGGCATTTTGCTAGTAATAATATATATTATTTTATGTTATATGTAAAAATTACGTAATTTTTGAAGTAATAAATGTAATTTTAACAAGTAAAAAATGTTAAGAATACGAAATACCAAGTTACAGTCACTACAGCAGACAAATCCTACAAATCTGAGAACCCACAATACCAAATTACAGCAACTTCGGTGGGAGAAGCCGTTATATGAATATGTCTGCAGTTTTTATGGATAAGTTTTTTTAACCACTAACAACTTGAATTGTCAAATTAGGGGTTTTTAGTCGGAAACAGATAAAGTTCACAAATTAAATTCACTTTGGCAGTTTTGTTGTGATGTGTGTTTACTTTTTATTTTTAAAGTAAGACCCAGCTTAATCACAGATTTCTTGTTTTAAAATTTTAAAAACAACAAGTTTTTAAAGTGGAGGTAGTTAAAATTGATTACTTTAACCGAATTCGTCGGTCACATTTATTCTTGAGCTCGAGTCGTCATAAAATTGGGGAAGAGTTCTTTGCTTCAATGTAAAGAACTAAGAGAACTGATGAGTCCAAGTGGCGTTGGACGAAACTAGTATTCTCTGCCCTTCCCTAAAGTAAATCAATTTTAACTACCTCCACTTTAAAAACTTGTTGTTTTTAAAATTTGAAAACAACAAATCTGTGATTAAGCTGGGTCTTACTTTAAAAATTCACAAATTAACTAAAATCGTGAGGTCATACCAAAATGTGGGCATATGGCACCAATTTTTTGTAGAGAAGTTTTCTGACCTCTTGAAACCTTAACTGTCGAACTACAGTTATTGTTGTCTTAAAAATATGGCCAAATCGCCAAAATAACAAAAATCGGGATGTACCGTTATGTGGGGCTATACCAGAATTTGGACCTATGTAAAATATTTTTGGTGTAGTTTTCTGATCATTGGGAACGTTAAATGTTAAATTACAACTAATTCAGTTAGAAAATGTGGTTAATATCTCCGATAATGTGGCTAAAACCTTGAAATACTACTACTACTAATACTATAATGCTATATATAAACATGGATCCTACTAAAAAATTTAGGGGGAAAGTTTTGTAGGCCTAAAGAAATCTAAACCGTTACATGGGGACTATATCAAAACGTGGACCCAGTTTAAACATTTTTGATAGAAATGTTTTAGCCTCTTACTTAGTTAGCAGACCCTTTACAGAACATTCGTTCCAAGCAGTGTTTGAATTTGCAACTAGTTTTTCACAGCACAGCACAAGGTCTATGCTGGTGCAGTGAAAGTGACGCAGCATAGCACATAGCCACAGCATCAAAAATAAAAACGAGTGCTATTGCTATGCTGTGCTGTTTTCAAAAACAAAATCGAAAACTGTTGCTGTGCTATGCTGCAAACATAAACGTAGCATAGCGCAAGGTCTATGCTGTGCTTCTGAAATCTTCACAGCACACAGCATAGCATAGTCATTAAAATCAAAAACGAATGCTATTGCTATACTGTGCTGTTTTCAAAAACAAAAACGAAAACACATAGCATAGTCATGAAATCGAAAAACGATTGCTGTGCTCTGCTATGCTGTAAACATTTCTACATAGCATAGCATAATTAATGTTAACCCAGCAAACTCACTAACCCCCATTATTATAAATAAGTCTTCTTTGGTTATAGTTTGGATTTTTCGATCAGATTTTTTAGCGTTCTGGTTAAAATAATATTAAAAGGGATCATTCAATTTCAAGGAGAACTTTCTTGGCATTACATTATAATGTGAAAATTATATTTTTAATGTCTTCAAATTCGTTTATTTTGCGTTTTCAAATACATCCAATAGTAAAAGAAAACATATAACAATGACCCTATGAGTTGCTCAGTGTTGTTTATTGCTTACAAGGTACATACATGGTACTGTTTTCATCGATTGGATAATAAATGTGGTCTATAGAGAGATTTTTTGAAAATTCGCCTTTGGCACCAATTTTAATTTTAATTTGTATTGGCGAATTTTCACAAAATCATTTTACAGATCAAATGTATTGTCCAATCGATGAAGACAGTTTACAAATTGCTAAACAAGTAATCCCACAAACATTTTTGAAAATCGGGTCAGATTTTAATTTTGGCTATATAAAGGGCCCATGGAAACTTTGAGGTTCCAGTGGCACGTGTTAACATACTCCGATTGAGCTCAATCTCAATTTTTAACAAAACAGGCGAAACCGAATGGATCACGAAACTCTAGAAGACATATTATTTTTTTTTTCCTTTTATTATTCCACTTGGGAACATAGGGCTTCTATAATACATTTCCATGTTAATCTATCTTGACATATTAATTTTATTTCATCGAAAGATTTATTTATTTTTTTAGATCATTATTAATGGTTCTCCTCCAAGTATTTTTTGAACATCCGGGTCGACGGCTACCCTGTGGGTTCCATTCCAGGGCTATTCTGGTGACACTGTTAGACGATTTGCGCAGTGTATGGCCAATCCATTTCCATTTTCGTCTGGTAATTTGTTGAAGTATTGGATCTTCATTTGTCTGTCTTAACAGTTCGTCGTTTGATATAGTGTTTGGCCAAAACACTTTCAGTATAATACGGAGACATTTGTTTACAAATGTTTGCAATTTGTGCGCCAAACTGTTGGTCATTAGCCAAGTCTCGCTTCCATACAGCAATGTTGATTTGACACAGCTGTTAAAAAGTCGAAGTTTCGTATTTTTTGAGATGTGGACTGATTTCCACGTTCTTCTCAAGCGACCGAATGCTGATCTGGCTTTGTTTATCCGACTGCCAACATCCTCGCTTACTCCACCATCTGCTGACATGATGCTACCGAGGTAGCAGAAGGTTTTGACATATCTTATGGGACTATTGTCAATCATAAAGCTGTTTGCGCTAATATTATTTATTCGCATCGCATGTGTTTTTTCAATGTTTATTTCTAGGCCGACAGTCTTTGCAATTTTAATGAGGTCGTCTAATTTGCTTTGCATTTGATTAAAATTGTGTGACAATAAGCATATGTCATCGGCATAATCAAGATCCTCCAACTGCCTGTCAAAGGTCCAATTAATACCTCTTTTTTTGGAACATAAATATAACATAATCTCATCCAAAACTGCTGCAAATAAAAGGGGGGAGAGGGGGCAACCTTGTTTAACTCCCGCGTTCGTATGGAAGGATTCGCTTGTGAGGCCGCTATGACGAACGTGGAGTGTGGTACTCTCGTACATTGATTTGATAATATTTATTATTTTCTGCGGCACCCCTTTTGCTGTTAGTGTTGCCCATATAGCATCGCGGTTTATAGAGTCGAAAGCTTTTTTGAAATCTACAAATATGAGATACAGTGGAGTTTTCCATTCTATGGATTGCTCTATTATTATGCGCAGTGTATTAATTTGATCTAAGCAGCTACGGTTTGGTCGAAACCCTGCTTGTTCGTCACGCAGAGACTTCTCTATGCTCTGCAATCTATCATTTAGAAGGATGGACATTAATTTGTAAACTGTGTTATGGTTATGCCTCTCCAGTTATCGCAGACAGTTAAGTCATTTTTCTTTGGCAGTTTTATGATGGCTCCTTTCGACCATGTAGCTGGAAATTGCTCATTTGCCAGATGTCTTTTACATAAGGTTCTAAAATGTTTGCTGATGCTGTGGGATTTGTTTGGAGTAGTTCGGGGGGTATGCCGTCTTCTCCTGGTGATTTATTGCGCTTTAGTTTTAATATGGCGTCTCTTATCTCTTCTACGGTGGGCGTATGTACATCTATCGAAACGTTAATGGGGGTATTCACATTCAGATGAATAGGGAAATTTTGATTGTTGTCATGATCAATATTACTTATACGTTCGAAGTGTTGTTTCCATAGATGGATTTGATCCTCGGGATTAGTGACTATCTGTCCGTTGGAATCTTTTAGCCCTCGATTAGCTCGTACACTGTTGTTGCATAATCGGCCTATTAACTGGTGAACTTTCCTGGCATCGTTCGCTCCTGCTGCAGCCTCAGCTTCGATGGCTATGTTTTCGATATATTTTCTTTTATCGGTTCTGGCTGCTTTTTTTACTGCTTTTGCTATTATTTTGTATTGCTGGTTGGTATTGAAGTTTCCGAGTAATCTTTCCTTTATGGTATTCCTTTCCTGTATTAATTTCCAGGTGTTGTCAGATATCCAGATTTTTCTTGCTTCTTTCTTCCTGTATCCTATTTCCTTTTCCGCGATTGTTTTCAACGCGTTCACTGTATCCTCCCATGGGTTGTTGTTAGTGGGTATACATGTTTCTAGAAATTCACTGACCGTCTCTCTCTTCTGATTATTGTTATTAAGTATCTTCACATCGAGTTGCCTACCTATCTTCTTCGATTTACGTTTATAGTTGTGACGGAGCTTTATTTTAATCGTACCAATTAAAAGTTCGTGGTCAGTGTCCATATCTGCTCCTCGTTTTGTGCGCACGTCCTGTAAGGAACCTCTCCATTTGCGACTGATGCAAAGATGATCAATTTGGTTATGGGTTTGACTACTTGGGGATGTCCAAGTGTATTTGTGTATGTCTTTGTGAGGGAATATGGACCCACCAATTATGAGGTCGAATGTTTGGCAGAGTTCTATAAGACGATCACCGTTGTTGTTCTTTATGCCTAGGCTATGTTTTCCCATTACGTGCGTAATACCCTTATTTTCGGTTCCGATTTTAGCATTAAAGTCTCCAATGAGCACAATTATGTCGCGATTAGGGATGTTTCGTAGCGTTGCGTTCAGTTGGTTGTAAAACTCGTCTTTTATTAAGGAGTCGGCATCCTCTGTCGGAGCGTAGCATTGTATAATGGAGACACATTTTTTGACGTTGCTTCGGAATCTTGCAGTGATTATGCGATCCGATATGGCAAGCCAGGAAATGAGAGATGTTCGATTTTGTTTTGAGATTAATAAACCGACCCCGCTTTCGCCTCTAGTCTCCTTACCACAGTATATGACCAGGTTCCCTTCTTCAGTTATTAGTTCGTTACTTCCGTTCCATCGCATTTCACTGATACCTGTGATATCCAGTTTGAACTTAGCAATTTGAGCTTCTAATTGTGCTAGCCTTGATGGTTCCCGGAGCGTCCTTACATTCCATTGAGCGATTCTTATCCGTTTCCGTGTGCTTAAGGTCGTCATCGTTATTTTGGTGTTGTTTTCTGTATTATTTGAAGTTTCAGTAATCGATTGAGTTTCGAGTAAGAGAGTGATTGGTCCTCTGTACCCTATGACGATGTTGGGGCTGCCAACTTGCAGGTGCCGTCCCACCTGTTCTAGTGTACACATTTGTATAGCGAATCGTTTGATCCAAGCTGACATCCGCTTTCCGCTGTACAGAAGCCGTAGATGTGGATCCCACAACGCCAACTGTTTTTCAAACGCAACCATACCAGCTTTCTAAGCCTCTGCTTGCCATTTGTACTAAGGGACCAGCTGCCGTTATTAGTAAAGCTAAATTTAGCCTTTATAAACGAAGCTATAAACAAATTGTCCCTTTTTGAAGACCAGAATCAAGAAGATTAGTCCAAATTTTTTTATAATTAGCCATCGTTATGCACTAACGGGAGAGAGAAGCGAAGACGAATAATATATCTGTTTACATAGCCAATCCTCTTCAAACGTCAACCTCACCCACTGTCCACTTGAGACTTGGTGTCCTCTGTTCACGCAAACGAGGCTCTGGCGACCGATCATGGGCGGTATAACCCCAAATGCAGCACGGAAGAAATGCCTGCAGCACTTTTTAACTGGAGCACTTCTCTCGACTCCTTGTTTGATTGTGATGGGATCAAGCAATAGGGATGGCAGCGGATGAGCCAATGGTATGGCCAACGTTGGCGCCCAAAGATCTTCAGAAGATTTACTATCAACATACCCTTGCCTAGAGGATGGCTGGCAGCCCCAGCACTAGGTGCGGATGCGATGGCCCAATCAGCCACCCATCTTTAAAACACAAGATTACAGAAACATCAACAAGCAATATAAGAACTGATAACCCCTCGATGACGACATATGGATTTAAAACCCGGTTTATGATTGGAACATGGAATGTAAGAACTCTCTCTGAAACATCGAGACTCTACCAAGTCCAGAGCGAAATGTCAAACTATCGTTTAGATGTCCTTGGACTAAGTGAAGTCCGCTGGACGAATTCCGGGACACTATCACTCAAAAACGGATACAATTTCATTTTCTCTGGGAATGCTATTAGCAGAAAAAATGGGGTCGGGATAATATTATCACCAAAGGCGAACAAAGCCCTCCTTGGATATAAGACCATATCCGAGCGCATAATCATGGTAAGGCTTAACTCAAAGTTTCGCAAGATATCCATCGTACAGTGCTATGCCCCAACGGAACCAGACGATGAAGAATCAAAAGACCTATTCTACTCTCAGCTTGATGCAGTTATTAACTCTCTAACGAAGGGGGACATCAAGCTTATTATCGGTGATTTTAACGCAAAAGTGGGTTGCAATAACAGCAATTTAAGCACTGTCATGGGCACACAAGGCCTTGGGGACATAAGAAACGAAAACGGCGATAGACTGGTTGACTTCTGTGCTAGACACCGTTTATTTATTGGGGGCACAAAGTTTGCTCATAAAAATATTCACAAATACACATGGGAATCCCCAGATGGTCACACACGAAACCAGATTGACCATATTCTCATCACCAAACTTTTCCTGGGATCGCTGATGGATGTAAAAACGAGACGCGGTGCCGATATCGATAGTGATCA
Organism: Musca autumnalis; assembly: GCF_047663935.1. Classification (NCBI taxonomy): domain Eukaryota; kingdom Metazoa; phylum Arthropoda; class Insecta; order Diptera; family Muscidae; genus Musca; species Musca autumnalis. The sequence continues at coordinate 123,958,527 of NW_027411644.1, read as the reverse complement.
CATGCTGTTAGTTGCTACTCTACGTTTACGCCCGGCCGTTGTAAAGCATCAACATCAAAAGCGTAATAAACTAAATCTTCTGCAACTGCAAAACCCAGAAGTCGCACATAGATATAAGCTAATGCTTACTGAAAGGCTCCAAGGAAGCAACTCGAATACATGGGAAAATATAGCAGAAACGTGCAGAGAAGCAGCGACCACTGTCATTGGAACTGCAAAGCAAACTCTGAAGCCATGGATAACAAGCGAGACTCTCGAGGCAATAAAACACCGTAAGCGCCTACGCAATATATTCCTAAAATCCAAAACAAACGAAGCAAAAATACAGGCCAAAGCTAACTACCGTACCGCCGCAAATACTGTTAAGCGTTTAGCTCGTAGAGACAAACGTTTATATTACAATAAGCTAGCTGAACAAGCAGAACAAGCTTCCAATATTGGCAATATTCGTGGTGTATACGAAACAATCAAGGTAATGAGTGGCAACAATATTAGGCCTATTTCAACAATCAAGGATGAAAACGGACAGGAATTAAGCAGCCCTGATGAGCAAATTGATCGCTGGCGTCGGTTTTTCAGCACTGAAAACCCTTCAGATAATGAGACACAGCCAAATACTTCTACTTCTACATTACGCCGCAACCCGAGGAGAGATGTAAATACAGATCCACCTACGTATGAAGAAGTATTAAGAGCTCTAAAGTCACTCAAAAATGGCAAGGCAGCTGGTCCGGATAACATACCCTCGGAACTACTCAAGTATGGAGCGGAACCAATTGCGCAAACTATCACCCCAATTATAAGAGACGTGTGGAAGACAAATGTCTTTCCCAACGAATGGAAAAATGGCACAATTGTTACAATCCCAAAAAAAGGTGATTTGACCCAGTGTAAAAATTGGCGAGGAATAACATTGTTAAACGCAATTAGCAAGGTAATGGCACAACTTATACTACACCGCATATCTCCAGTGCTCGATTCAATTTTACGGAAGGAACAGGCGGGTTTTCGCCCTGGTCGATCGTGTGCAGATCACATCAACTCCTTACGTATAATTATAGAACAGTCTGCTGAATTAAACTCACCTCTCTATCTTTTATTCGTGGATTTCGAGCGAGCTTTTGATACCGTTTACCGAGATGCTATGTGGAACGCCCTTATAAATAAAGGCCTCCCTCCTAAAATTGTATCCCTAATCAGGGAACTCTATAGAGATGCCAAAACGTCCGTCCGTTTCAACGGCAAAGAAAGTCTACCCTTCGAAACCAGTAAGGGAGTAAAGCAAGGATGTCTCTTGTCCCCCACACTTTTCCTTATACTTCTAGATTCTGTTCTAGAGACAACAAACATCGAGGCCCCCCATGGCATTCGTTGGAATGTAAATGATTTCCTTGGCGACATCGATTATGCAGATGACATTTGCTTTTTCGCCCACAACTTCGACCACATCAAAACCAAATTGGAATCGCTTACCCGAAATGCCTCAAAAGTTGGTCTAAAAATAAACACCGCAAAGACAAAGCTTATGAGATTAGGCACAACAAGTCAAACGCCACTCTCAATAAACGGGCAAATTATCGAAGACGTAGAACACTTCTGTTACTTAGGTAGCAAGATTACCAAAGACGGCGGATCAGAAGCAGATATCAACGATCGTATTAACAAAGCTAGAAATGCGTTCCGATCACTCAATAAAGTCTGGAGGTGTAGTGCCATATCAATCACAACGAAAATTAGGATATTTAACTGCAGTGTCAAATCTATTCTACTGTATGGTTGTACGACTTGGAGTTTTACGCAAGCGACCACTAGAAAGCTCCAAGTATTTATCAATCGGTGCCTACGCCAACTTCTAAGAATCTTCTGGCCTAATAAAATATCAAATTCGGAACTACTACTCCGAACCAATTGTAGCCCTGTCGAGGTAGAAATTCGAAGGAGGAAATGGACTTGGATAGGCCACATCTTTCGGCGACCGCACAGTGACATCGCCAGAACAGTTCTAGACTGGAATCCGCAAGGACAACGTAAGAGAGGACGCCCAAGAAACACATGGATCCGTTGTACAAAAAGAGAGCTTGAATCAGCCCATATATCCTGGGGCCAGGCAAAACATCTGGCCAATGATAGAAGGAGATGGAGAGAGCTTGTCGATGCCCTATGTTCTACCTGAACTTTTTACATCTGTTTTTTATGTAATTAATGCAATTTTTTTATGTAAGATATACTGATGTAAATAAAGGACATATATATATATATATATATGCATTTTTCTAATTTCCGTTAAACATTCTAAATGTTCCTTACAGTAAAAATATATTTATTTGTGTATCTAAGCACTAAGACAAATACATTCTTATAGTTGAGCACCAGTTGAATATTTGCACCAATTTGCTGTTTGTTATATAACTGGCTATTTGGTAAGTAGTCTATAAAAGATCCATAGAGTACAAATATATGCTCTGTTCCAGAACCTAAAGTATCTACTATTTTTGAGTTTTTTGACAAATTTATAAAGAAAAAGTGTCAACATTTCAAAAATAGTAGACTGTTGCAGGTTCTAGAGCAGAGCAATAGTTGCGGTCAAAATAATAGTAGTGTGTTAAAAATATCGAAATGTGCAATTAGTCATGGTTTCACAGCTCAATAGCAAATTCTGTTATATTTCAAATACATACTACTTTGCCATCAAACATTTTTCTGGGTTATGTTTGATGCTATGCTGTTGATTTTGTTCATAGCACAGTTTTTGTTAAGTTTATTTGTTCGTTCCTCTGTTCAATCTGGCTCTGGGTCTATCTCCAGTTCCAGAAAAGTGGATGCTTCGATGGGATGTAGCCACAGATCCACTGGAGTTAGATGGGTAGGTTTGGCGGGGCAGTTAAAAAGGTGTTGTGTGTCGTGCGGGCCCATGCCGCATACTAGGCATATGTCTTGCACGGCACGATCGATTTCCGCCCAATACGAATTTAGGCGACTGCAATATCCCGAGCGTAGTTGAGCCAAAACTACTCTGGTTTGTCGTGGCAGCTGACGCTCCTCAGCTGCGATAGATGGAGGATGTACTCCGAGTACTTTATTCACACTATAATTGCTTAAGGCCTTTGCAACTGCTTCCGTGTGAATGCTATTCAATCCTGCTTGATATGCTTGTTGATCTAGGGGTTCTCTCCTGTATCGTTGGACCTCTCCCTCTAGAGCATGGATATCCTTCCTGATCTCCATGATTGGGCCGGGCCTACCCACAAGATGGTGATTGGGATGGCTCACACGATAACATCCAAACAGGTACTGCAACGAAAGCATCTCATTGTGTTGCTTTACAGGAAGAATTTTTGCCTCCTCATGTAGATGGTCCACTGAAGATTTGAGGAGGCACCCTGTCGCTGTTCTCAGGGCGGCATTCTGGCAAGTTTGAATCTTTTTCCAGTTTGAATCTTTTTCGGCTGTTTACTATGCTGTTAAAATGTCTGCAGCACAGCACAGACTATGATATGCTACGTGCTTCGCAGATTTCAGAAGCACAGCATCGACCGTGTGCTATGCTACTTTTATGTTCGCAGCATAGCACAGCAAAAGTTTTCGTTTTTATTTTGGATGACTATGCTATGCTATGTGCTGTGAAGATTTCAGAAGCACAGCATAGACCATGTGCTATGCTACTTTTATGTTAGCAGCATAGCACAGCACCAGTTTTCGATTTTGTTTTTGAAAACAGCATAGCAATAGCATATTTTTAGTGATTTCAGTGCTGTGCTGGTAGCAAATTCAAACACTGGTTCCAAGAGCCGAACTAATAAAAGATCTCCATTCCTCTCTGTTTGTTGCTTTATTTTCCCAATTTGAATACACGTTTTTTCCGCCAGATGGTGCTAATTAGCTGATGCACTTTTAGCCTGTGGAAACAGAAAATACCAAATTACAACCAATTCAGTGGTCAAATGGAACTAATAATACCTTCAAACTTCATTAAAGTGACGCGTACTTTTTTTGGGATGTTATATGGGGGCTATATAGAAACGTGGGCCTATATAAACAATTTTTGGTTCAAATATTTGTGTGTAATGGTGAATATTTTTTTAAGAAAATGTCTTTTTAATTCTAATCGGATTCTTTTTTGTGTTTAATATTTCCCTCACCAAACAAAAAATTAAAAGGGCAAGGAGGGCAACTTCAAAAAAGTGATATAATTAAAAAACGCCAAAAATCGCCCCTTGGTAATTATGTAGTTGATGTAGTACTCTTTGCTGAAGATATTCGCGGTGGCAGAATTTCAGACAAAGTTGGACAATTTTGTAAAAGTCTATAATATAAAACTATAATTTTGCAAAAAAAAAAAACTTAGGTTGTATCCTATATGACGATTTTTCTGCTGTAACAAACATTTTGAAGAAAATTATTTCTTAAAACAGAAAGTACACACCGCCACCATTCCGCTAAATATCATATCTATGTTTTTGATTATTACCAAACTCTTACAAATTGGGTTTAAATTCTGCTCTGAGTTTTAATCTTTTTTAACATTTGTTCTTTGACCGGGAGTCTCCTCTTTCAGTCCGTCCCGTTCCGTCCGTTTAACACTTTTTTCAATTTATTGAAATTACCTGGGTAAAAATGTGTGTTTTTCTATACTGTTTCAATATGAATTACAGATTTTTGACACAAATTAACATTTTTTTGAGTATATGAGTTCTTATACGAGTTATATAAGTTTTATGAAAACCCAATGAGTATTTTTTAAATTTAAAAAAAAATTAAATTTTTTTGTTAAACATTTTTTTATACAAATTTTTGCAAACAATTTTTTTCAAATTTTGTTTCGATTTTTTTTTTTTGGGTAAGTTTATTGTTTATTTGTTGGTGTTTGACCGTCTTCAATACATAGGAAGACATAAAAACCACAAAAACACTCATATTTTGATGAAAAGTAGTTTAAAAGCTCAAAAGTTTAACTTTGACCTTCAATTTCTCTACAACTACACGACCCAATTTGACAGCTTATAATCCGTCTGAAAGCTGGTTGTGTTATCTGTTTAACGAAAAAAGAATTATGAAAATATCTCTATCCGTTCAAAAGTTACAGAATTTTGACCAGGAAAAAACGATTCTGAACCACTGTGCGCCATAGGTTTTATATTATTCCTCACAATGTCTGGATTCTGTTGTATTTTTTAACATATTTTTGTAAAAACGTTTTTTCACGAATCGCCAAAAATATTTTACACCAAAAAAATTAAGTAAAAATAAAAATATGCTTTGTTGGGCTATCAGCTATCAATATAAACAATGCTTCTTCTTATTAAGGAATAAGTATCAATTCTTGACAATGTTTTGACTTTTTCACATGTCGACACATGTCCCCCTGTTTTCTTCACGGAAAATGTAACAGCTTATTATATATATATAAATAATAAATATAAATAATAAACATGGGACATAAGCGTGGCGCTTTTTTAAGGTGTTTGCGCGCAGTGCCCAATGTTAGTATTACGAATTTTTTTATCCATGTGCCAAAATTCTTTCACGTAGTTCCAAAAAATATTTTTTAACTGGAATATTAAACATTTTTGACTTTTAATCAATACTATATAAATTTTTATTTCAATGTGGTACAAGCTAAAAACAAAACTTAATATACCCTATGTTGGAGCTTATAAAAAATAATTTGAATCTTTTCGCACTTTTTATCAACAAGAGTTTCTACACTTCCAGTCATATATGCGATATACGAATTCTCGTTATTTCCGTCAACAAAATATTCACATGAACGTTATTACCCATGAAAGTTACTCTACCGTTACCACATCACAAGCAAATAAATTTGTTATATGATGAACCAAGTGAATAAGTGATATACACAACATTTTCGCCAACTCCTTGTTTTTAACAACTTTATCCGTTTCACTAAATTAAGTCTATCGTGAAAGTTGTAAATAGTCTGCCATTCACCCACGAAGAAACAAAAACAAAAAAGTTTCCAACATCTCCAGTTACTGTTGCAAAAGCCTGCGTCAAAGCTGTGTAAATCCCGTGGGCCCATAAATTAAAACACACAGATGCACACACAAGCACACTAAATGACATTTGAAATAGAAAACAAATAGCAGATTGCCGGTTCTGTCACACGGATGCCTTTGGAACAACAGAGCAGCTGATTTTGTTCTGGCTCCCACCCATCACATTCCAAGCAATCTAACGCCAAACGAGGTGTTAACAAATGATTCCCACAGGAGTACGGTATGAAAATAAGAAGAAAGGAATATATTATCAGTGTATCGCAAAACGTTTTGCGGGTGAAATGACAGCTGTGAGGAAGTAAGTCATTACCTGAACAGTTTAAAACAGTCTGTAAAAGTTTTATTAAACGTGTAATTAAATAACGAATATGAATACGTCCTTATCAGTGGAACTTGTTGCATATATAAATGGATATATTAGGAATTGTTAATTTCACTAAAGGATACTCGAATAGTTACGTGATACAAGAGATTTACCATGAGGAAAACGTGACTAAAATGGAGCTTCACTTTGCATGGGGTTTACAATGACATAAAAAGATATATGTATATTATTCACTGAAGAATAGAAAAGCCACATTACACAATTTTAGCTATATTTATATGTATGCCAAATGACAACTCAGAGCACAAAATAGGAAATTACACCTGAATTCAACAAGAAATTTTAACTAATAAGAAATTTAAATGAGCAATTTAACTGAAATCAAAGGTTATAACATTTAAAATGTTTTGGCTTGTGCTTTACGTTTGAAGACACAACTGGGGCCTAGTTATGACATTGAAGAAGATATCAACACTAAAATAATACGGCATCATGCTACTCGGTCAAAATCTATCATCGATTGTTACTAGAGTAACCGGTAACCGAGCTACGAAAACCTCTTGCCTGTTGGTATGACAAGAAAGATGTAAGGGGCAAAAATTACCGTTATATTGTAAATATACCTAAATCATTTCTTTGTACAGTAAAATGGATTTATTAGAGGAACTATATGAATATTTAAAAAGAAATTTTGGTTAGATCAAAAGTTATTCAATAAAAAGTGTCTCCTGTAAAATTTCTGTTTTGTCGCTTACAGCTTTTACGTGGGAAGGCCTCGATATATCAGCAATACATAAAACATAGTAGATTCATACTCAACAAATTAAAAAATCCACAATAATACCCCAGCAAAATAAATTGGAAGTAGTGCAATGTAGACTAGTTCTTTCACGGCATGTTTAATGCAGTTCATACGGAGTCGTGAAAAAGGCACTCCATTCCCTACATTTTAACCGCATTCGGATGCGATCCAACGAATTACATCCTTTCGTCACATTTTAATAGCATCTGGATGCAGTCAATCGGAGTCGTGATAAAGGCACTCTAATTCCTTACATTTTAACAGTATTTGGATGCAATCCAACGGTTGACATCCATTTTTCACATTTAAATTGCATCCGGGTGCAGTTCAAGGGAGTCGTGAAAAAGGCACTTCGTTCGATACATTTTACAAGCAGTTGCATTTGCATTTTTACCGTAGCTCACGAGAAGAAATTTTCCTAATGAAGTGCTATTAGAGTACTTGTCGAAATCTCAACTGGTGATGGGAAGACAATATAAGAACCTCTTTAGCAGATGAAGCAAAAACATTTCGTCTTGGATTTAATGGAGAGCGGACAAAGCAGACACAGTTGCGATTGAATTTAATGAAGAAATTTGACAATTTGTGTTAATTTAATAAAGTTTGCAATATTTTAGTTTTGTTTTTATTTTGCAACGGCTTGCATTTTTATTGCATCTTTGAACTGCATAAAAACACATTCCGAAGAGTGCTTTTTAACACCATCCAAAGCACTGCATCAATATACGTGCTTTGGATGCAAATTGGATTGCATCCTATTTTACCCTAGGGTTAGTTAAAATGCGATTCCAAAGTGATAGTTAAAATGCAGTGCCAAAGGATTAGTTAAAATGCACTGCTAATGGAGTGCATCATTCAGTAGTCACGCTCTTGTAAACATAATGACTTAAAATGCATAATTTGATGCAATTCCAAATCACTTGTACGTATGATTTAAGCGCATCTTTCGAGGCAAACTTTTTGCTTGGACGGAGGGTATAATTAAAATTTTCATTCCATTTGTAATGCATCGAGATATTCATCGAAGTCCACATAGCCTATATATTCTTGATCTGCATAAAATTCTAAGTCGATATAACCATGTCCGCATGCCCGTCCGCCTATCTGTTAAAATCAAGATACAAATCGCAATTTTTAAGTTAGAGCTTTATAATTTGGTATAGACGATTCTATTACTCCTAGGATGTTTGGTATTGAAAGTGGGACATATGCCATAAAAAGGGCTTAAATGTGGTATTTAGTCTTCGTTGTTGGTATAAAATTTTTCAACAAAAGTTTGTCGGTATACACCCACGTTTTCATATAGTCCCTATACAATGGAACCTCCAGATTTTTCGGAATTTTGAAATTTGTGGCATCAGTATCCTACCGAGGTGGTTGAAATTGGTATTTAGTCTTCTTTGGTGGTATAAAACTTTCCGCCACAAATATATTGGTATAAATCCACGATTTTCGGTATTTTGAAGGTTGTGGCCTCAATATCCCACTGAGATGGCAGCATTTTGGCATTTAGTCTTCTTTGGTGGTAATTTGTAAGTATAGATCCACAACTTCATATAGCCCCTATAAAACGGTAATATTGAAGGTTGTGACTTCAATATCATACAGAAATGCCTAAAGTTTGGTGTTATGTTTTCGTTGGAGTTATACAGCTTTGCATCAGAAAATTGTCTGTATAGGCCCACGTCTTCCTATATAGTCCCATAGAACGATATGCCCCGATGTTCGGTTATTTGTTAGTTTTAGCCACAGTGTTCAACCGAAATGTCAGAAATTTAGTATTCAGTCTTCGTGGGAGTTACAAAACTTTCCTCATGAAACTGATGAGTTTTTTAATACTAAAGGGAAATTGATGGAAATGGAATATTGGTCTATATTTATCATATATTGTTCACGAATTAGCCAATTTTGACGTATATGGTGGTATTCATATAATTTGAAATACTCATCTTGACATTATTTAGAGAAGAAGCGTTTGAAAAATATTTTCTATTTTGTGTGCAGACACTACACCTTATAATATTGGCCTTCATCCAATACATAAAATTATCACCATCGATATTTGAACAGATATTCGCTTGATATCATACAAATCCCTAATATGTAATATGTATATTCACTAAAAAATGTGTCAATCTCGAAAATATATATGAGAGCTATATCTAAATCTGAACAGATTTCGATGTAATTTGTCACACTTATTTTTAGACCGAATTCAGTCACACATTCCAAATTCCAGTGCAGTAAATACGTGATATCGGCCGAAAATATGTATGGGAGCTATATCTAAATGTGAACCGATTTCAATATAATTTGGCACACTAAATTCTAAATTTCGTCAAATCGGCCGAAAATATATATGGGAGCTATATTCAAATCTAAACCGATTTCGATGTAATTTGGCACATTTATTTTTAGACCAAATTCAGTAACACATTCCAAATTTCATCAAAATCGGACGTATATAGCGTGTTTGATATACCTCAAATCGGGCTAAAATATATATTGGAGCTATATCCAAATCTGAACCGATTTTCACCAAAAGCAATAGCGTTTACCTATAAAAATTATATTACCCAATTTTCTATACATGGACAGACGGAGGGAAGGACATACATAAATCGCCTCAGAAAGTGATTATATGTATATCCCTAAAAGGAACTATGAGTCTATTTCGTTTCCTTTTGTGTGTTACATACAAATGCACAAAGACAAAGTACCCATTACAACAGTGTGGTGTAGGGTATAAAAATGAAGTGGCCCAGAGAAACCAAAGGCATATTCGTCTTCCATGGATTCCAACAAAATTCTAATTCTAAGCCGAAATAACGATGTCCGTTTGTCCATCCGTCCGTCTCTCTATGGAAATCTGGATACAGCTTGACATATTTAAGACGAAGCTTTATATTTTGGTATTTGTTGTTATAGGTTCACGTTGTGATATAGCTTCCACAGAACGACACCTTCCGATTTTCGGTATTTTCAAGGCTTTGGCTAATTATCAGAGAGAAATGGCTTAAATTTCGTATTTAATCTTGCTTGGGAGCATTAAACATTTCCAAACAATTTTGTTGCTATTGGGTCGAGTTTATAAATGGTGGCAAAATTAAACGGCAAGCGTTTTATTTGAGAGATTCCATCATGAGAAAGAATATACTTATTGAGGCTAAGCGACAAATTATTTTCTTGTTTTAAGTGCATTTATAAACAAAAAACTGAAACTTATTTTTTTTAAATAATTTTTTTTTGCATTTTTAAGACTTTTTATCAAAGTGTTATTAATTTAAAGTGTTAACTATGGCTGTAAATGAATGTTTCGTATCAATAATAATTGTTCCACAAACTTCCCAGACGGGACAAAGGAGACTTCTTTCATATCATTGAGTGCACCCCGATTCCTGTTTATCGCCGAGTCCGAACGGCGTGCCTTAAGAGAGCAATTGTAGAGAAGTTTTATATAGCTGAAATACTCAGGAAATGTCGCCAACATTACTGTGGGGTATTTTGCCACCGTTGAAAATTTGGTATTTCCTGGACGGGGAATCGAACCTATGTATAGGTAAAACCCCCATGTAATAGTACCTTCCGATTTTCGGTATTTTGAGGGTTTTAGCTAAAATTATAATCGAAATAGCTGTAATTTGCCATTTAAAGATCTTCCATGTTTAAAGATGAGTTCCATGTTTTTAGCCTCCATGTTTTTAGCCCCTATATAACGGTAACTCCCGATTTTCGGTATTTTGAGGGTTGGACATACAATTTTTGATTGAACTGTTTGTAATTTGAATATCCCTTCAGTCAGAAACATCCTCACAGAAAATGCCAACATATTTTGAGGGTTTTAACTTCAGTTTTTGACTGAACTGTCGGTAACTTAAAATTGACAACATAGGTACATGTTTAGGTAAATACCCCATATATAAAGGTACATCCGATTTTCGGTATTTTGAAGGAATTTGACTACATTTTTTTGATTGAGGGTTTAAGCTACATTTTTGACAGAACTAATCGTAATTTGGCAAATGAGGTATTTTAAGGGTTTTATGTACATTTTTTGACTGACATTGACATTTTTTGACACGAAACTTTTCCACCAAAAATTGTCGACGTAGGTCCATGTTTCTTTGTAGCACCCATACAAGGTAATTTCAGTATTTTAGTTACATTTGTTGACCGATTTTGTCAACATAGATCAACGTTTTGGCATGTCCCTTTAAATCAGTAGGACCAATTTAAGGTTTTATAGTTTTTATCTACATTTTCGGCAAGATTGGATGGTTCCCAATCTTCGGTACCGCCCGATTTTACTGCAAAAAAAAAAAAAAAGAAATCCCCACGTAAAATGGTCAAAATTAATTTATTCATAAAAGTTCAGAATATTTCATGGTGAAGGGCATAAAAAGTTCGGCCCAGCCTTACTTAACTTAATGCTTTTTACTTGTTTCGGTCTTGGCACTTTCCGTTTGTGAAAGTGGCAAAAAATATTCCCAGTGTAATTATGAAGCTAATGCACTGGTTACAGCTTTGTGCTGCTGCGAAGATTGTTTTAAGAAACAATGAGTGTAGCATCCTCCCCATTTTCGGTCTTCTGAACTCTTACATTGGGATGATTGGGCTTTGGTTTCAATGCCGTAGCCATACACTCATGATAAGTCACCAGTTATAACCTCTGAGCGATGTCCATTCGACGTTGTTTTAGCTCAAAAATTAGCAATCTTCACTGTCCACGTTTCATACTACGATTATCCAAAAACATTTTCTTCACTTCTTCAACCTTCTCGGCTTTCTTAAGCCGGTTATACCACAATTGAATTTGTGTTGGGCTCATAGTAGAACGTCGCAGTCAACATTATTAATTTCTTCTTTCTTTTTACATAAAACTTAATACAGTTTCTTTGATTCATTTTTTGGAATAATAAAGATCAAAAAGCAGACCAAAACACGACTAACCTTTCCATCTGTCAAAAACAAACTGACAATAGAAAATGCTGATATTACCAACTTATATTACATATATGTGTACCAAACTAACAAAATGCGAAAATCTAACATACGTAACTCACTAAATTTCATCATACCTCGTACATAAATACATCATACACAAATTCTAGTAATTTAAAATGCAGAAGTTTCAATTCTGAAACTTTCAGGGGAAAATATGAATGTGTGTAAACGTTTCACATCATTCAAATGCAAAACTGTATTTTTAATTACACACGTAAAATACGATGCGTAGTTTATCTATCTCCTATATATTTGTATGTTGTTCTTAGCTATTGGCCAATGTAAACTCGAATTTTGCAGCTTATCTATGAATGTATACGTCACGTGCCAATGCAGATTGTTTACGCAGTGACAATTAGTTTTTAATTCCCATACATTCGGAAGCGATAGCGAATATGTAATCGGTATACTAGCATCCAATATTTGTTTACGAATACTGCAAGCGGCCATTATTTATTTAACGTAGATGAGAATTTTTTAAATTTCAACAAAAACAACTAAGAAATTGATCAACGAGAAACGTAAAATGCTGTATCTAAAGAAGCGGACAGAAAATTAAAACATTTTGACACTTTTTTATTTAGTAATAACTAGACATCGGATTTTTGCATGTTTTTTATTTCTTATCCGACTGGACTCAAATTTTGGATCTAGGCGTTTTAATGGTAAATTTTTCGATATTTGGGGTCATATCAAAAACATGCAAAAATGTGCAGAGTATATGCAAAAAATATGCAAAATATGCAAAAAATATACAGAATATGCGAAAAATATGCAGAATATGCAAAAAAGTCGTAAAATTGTCAATTAAAGTTGGAAAACCCATCAAAAAGTGTTCTATATTAAAATTGTTGGCCGTGTAACGTGGATTTTTTAGCAGATTATTTTTTTGAGACCCCTTACCACTGTGTGGTGTAGAGTATAAACACATGGTTAAATTTATATTGTAATACCATTTTTATACCCTCCACCATAGTATGGAGGGTATATTAAGTTTGTTTTTCCGTTTGTAACGCATTGAAATACTCATTTGCGACCCTATAAAGTATATATATTCTTGATCAGGGTAAAATTCTAAGTCGATCTGAGCACGTCCGTCCGTCCGTCCGTCCGTCCGTCCGTCCGTCCGTCTGTGGTAATCACTCTAGCATCCACAAAAATGGAGATAGGACGCTGAAATTTTGGGAAAAGGCGTCTTTTGTCTGCAGGCAGGTCAAGTTCGATGCTGGGCTATATCGGTCCACGTTTTGGTATAGCCCCCATATAACGGTACCCCCCGATTTACGGTATTTTGACGTTTTTAGCTACATTTTCAGACCAATTTGGCTATAATTTGTCACTTAGGGTTCTTAAGTGTCAATAAACATATATAACAAAACTTGTGGACATAGGTCCACGTTTTGGTATAGCCCCCATATAACGGTACCCCCCGATTTGCGGTATTTTGACGTTTTTAGCTACATTTTTAGACCGATTTAGCTATAATTTGACATTTAGGGTTCTTAGGTATCAATAAACTTATATAACAAAAGTTGTGGCCATAGGTCCACGTTTTGGTATAGCCCCCATATAACGGTACCCCCCGATTTACGGTATTTTGACGGCTTTAGCTACATTTTCATACCGACTTAGCTATATTTTGACATTTGGGGTTCTCAAGTGTCATTAAACTTATTTAATAAAACTTGTGGACATAGGTCCACGTTTTGGTATAGCCCCCCTATAACGGTACCCCCCGATTTGGGGTATTTTGACGTTTGTAGCTACATTTTCAGACCGATTTAGCTATAATTTGACATTTAGGCTTCTTAAATGTCAGTAAACTTATATAACTAAATTTGTGGACATAGGTCCACGTTTTGTTATAGCCCCCATATAACGGTAGCCCCCAATTTACGGTATTTTGAAGTTTTTAGCTGCATTTTCAGACCAATTTAGCTATAATTTGACATTTAGGGTTCTTAAATGTCAGTAAACTTATATAACTATATATATATATAACTAAATTTGTGGACATAGGTCCACGTTTTGTTATAGCCCCCATATAACGGTAGCCCCCGATTTACGGTATTTTGACGTTTTTAGCTGCATTTTCAGACCGATGTAGCTATAATTTGACATTTAGGGTTCTTAAATGTCAATAGACTTATATAACAAAAGTTGTGGACATAGGTCCACGTTTTGGTATAGCCTCCATATAACGGTACCCCCGATTTACGGTATTTTGACGGTTTTAGCTACATTTTCAGACCGATTTAGCTATAATTTGACATTTAGGGTTCTTAAGTATCAATAAACTTATACAACAAAAGTTGTGGACATAGGTCCACGGTTTGGTATAGCCCCCATATAACGGTAGCCCCCGATTTACGGTATTTTGACGTTTTTAGCTACATTTTCAGACCGATGAAGCTATAATTTGACATTTGAAGTTCTTAAATGTCAATAAACTTCTGTGACAAAACTTGTGGACATAGGTCCACGTTTTGGTATAGCCCCCATATAACGGTACCCCCCGATTTACGGTATTTTGACGTTTTTAGCTACATTTTCAGACCGATATAGCTATAATTTGACATTTAGGGTTCTTAAGTGTAACTAAACTTATACAACAAAAGTTGTGGACCTAGGTCCACGTTTTGGTATAGCCCCCATATAAAGGTACGCCCGATTTACGGCATTTTGACTTTTTTATCTACATTTTCAGACCGATTTAGCTATCAATTGACATTTAGGGTTCTTAAATGTCAATAAACATTTATAACAAGTGGACATAGTTCCATGTTTTGGAATAGCCCCCATATAACGTTACCGCCCGATTTCAGGTATTTTGAGAATTTTACCTACAAGTTTTAACCGAATTATCTGTAATTTGAACATTTGACATTTGAAATTATTAGTGGTCACCACACCTCTCCACCAAAAATTGTCAAGAAAGCCCCCTTATAAACGGTACCTTCCGATTTTCAGTAATTTGATGATTTTACCTACAATATAAAACCGAACTAGCAGTAATTTGACATTTGAAGTTCTTAGTGGTCACAAAACCTCTCCATCAAAAATTGTCAACATAGGTCCATGTTCGGATATAGCTCCCATGTAACGGTACCTCCCAATTTTCAGTAATTTGGAAATTTTAGCTACAATTTTTAACAGGACTAACTGTAATTTGACATTTGAAGGTTGTAGTGGTCACCACACATCTGCATCAACAATTTTCAACATAGCCCCAATATAACGATACTTCCCGATTTTCGTACTTTGAAGATTTTTCTTAAAATGTTTAACCGAACGTAGGTCCATGTTTTGGTATAGCCCCAAAACAAACCTCCCGATTTTCCGTACCTTAGCTTTATATTTTGGACGAACTTTCTGTAATTTGTTCATTTAAGTTCATATTTTGTATAGCCCAGATACCTCCGAACTAGCTGTTAATGACATTTGAAGTTCCCACGTTATGTACAGATTTTCGATATTTTGAGGATTCTAGCTAATTTTTTTAAACGAATTAGGAGGTATTTGATATTAAAGGCTCCCATCAAAAACTGTCAACATAGGCCCATGTTTTATTATAACCCCTATATAAAAGTACCTCCCAATTTCTAGCCCACCAAAAATTGTCTACAGTTTGATATAGGCACCATAAAAAGGACCTCCCGAATGAAGCATTTTATGTACATTATCTGACATTTTAACGTACTCACTTAAAGTTGGGGACAGGAATGAATATTTTATGGTGGAGGGTATGAAAAGCTCGGCCCGGCCGAACTTAATGTTTTTTTACTTGTTATTACTAATTATGCATAAATATAAAATTTGCTAAATTGTCAAATATTTTATGTACAATTCAATATTTTCTTTGCATAAATTTGTTGCATTGGGCTGGTTTTAACTCAAAGGAAAAACTTGATGTCGGATTTTTCTTTGCGGCTCCCCCTAATGTGTTTAGTTTGGTTAGATTTTAAGATTGTCAAAGTTTGAGCACAAATGAAATATGTTAACACGTGTCACTGGGACCTCGAAGAGAAGACACGTGTTGCGCCGTTTTTCGATATCTCATTAATAGACAGCGGAATTTTATGCAACCCCTATTTTTGGTCCGATTCATGTCAAATTTTGGGACTAGGCATATATTTGGCTCCTGATTAAATTGCAATCGTAACATATTACATATGCAACAAATATTTCAATAATAGGTACAAAAATATTTGAATGTACAATTTTTCTGTTTAAAATTCTTTTCAGACAAGTCAATAAACAAGAGAAATGTATAACCACAGCCTCGACTTTCGAAATACCGAAAATCGGAAGGTATCGTTCTATGGGGGCTATATGAAGGCATGAACCTAAACCGACAAATTTTAGGTGGAAAGTTGTTTACCCCCAAGGAAGACTTAATACCAAATTTCAGCCATTTCGGTGGGATATTGAGGCTACAACTTTCAAAATACCGAAAATCGGGAGGTACCGTTCTATGGGGGCTATATGAAGACGTGGACCCATGCGGACAAATTTCCGGTTTAAAATTGCATACCCTAACGAAGACTTAATACCACATTTCAGCCATTTCGGTGGGATTTTTAGACCACAAATCCTTGTATATACCCTCCGTTTCATGACAATAGCACTTTTCAAATTGCTTTTTATTACTTCAGTTTAGTCGATATCCGTGGAATAGCCGCGGAAAGTTTATATATTTTGGTTTGTAATTTTATGAAGTGTCTTTCAACAAAAAGTTTGGCTTCGATAACGTACCGTTTTATTTTTTTTTTTTTTAATTTTCTTTTAAAAAGCCCAAAATTTGTACGGTTTAAAGTGTTTCATCGGAATAGCACATTCTTTAATAACTTGAGTAAAAATGCAAATTTGGAATGCTACTGTTATTAGCATTAAAATTAGAATAAATAAAAGCTATTTCAAGTTTAAAACGCTAAAATTGGTCGAACTCTGACTTTAATACCGGGGAAATAAGATCTTATGAAAGCTGTGGACTTTAACTGTATATAATACGTTAAAAATTTGGCATAAAATGACAGTTTCTTCTTAGTTTTATAAAAAAAAAAAACTAAAGAAAAACGAAGCAACGAAGAGAGATGTTGCAAAATAAACATGAAATTCTACTGAAAATTGGGTATTTTTGATCGAGAAACTTCAAATTCCTACGACTCCTATTCCATAATACGGGTCAATATTGGCATTAAGATAAGTTAATCATTAAAATATCAGGTGATTGTTATTGCTCTGGGTCTTAGCCAACATACTATAAAGAAAAAACTGGCCCATTCTGTCAGTTTCCCATTCTTTCCTGTTCAGGTCCGTAAATACATGACCTTTAAAATTTTCTTGAATTTGGAAGAGTTTGTTATTTACAGACCTGAGTAGGGGAAAATGTTAACAAAAATTGATTTGTTTGTGAATTTCAGCTTAAAACGTCATTCCGAGAATGTTTATATGTTCTGAAAAGTTGTTTATTGTAATCTTAGGTACATTTTTGTAGTTGACTGTATATCCTAATTTTGGAGGGTTTGGTATTTATGGACCAGATTCGGAGAAAAAAGTACAAAAATCGAATATTTCTAAAGTGTTTTGCTATTTTGACCTTTAAGGACTTTTCGCAGACATGGGAAATTTATTTATTTATTTTATTTATTTATTTATACCTGCACAACAAGACAATGTCTTATAAATTACGGTACAGGTTTATAAGTACAATCATTTCTCCAAATTAAAATACAAATTATAAAAATTATTAAAATTATAAAAATAAACATTTTAAATTAAAATTGTGATGACTTAGTTGATCGGTAAAAAATGGACAAAATAAAGTGATTTTACGATGTGGATGAAAAAAAGCTTTTAAGCTTGTTTTTAAAAATATATGCGTTGCTGATACACTGCAAATTGTGTGGTAACGTGTTCCAAAGACGTACTGAACTAACAAAGAACTGCCATTCTGAAACTAGGCTTCGTCGCCTTAGAGGTTTAATCCTTTTTCCTCTTTTGGATCTGCCAAATTTGATTTTTTGATTTTTAGTGATAAGATTTTTAGGTGTTTGTTTGGTTATGATCTTGTGAAGGAATTGCAATGACTTTATTTTAATGAGTGAGTTAAAACTGAACCCATAAAGAGAATTTGCGTAAAGGGAAACATTTTGGGTTCTTCTTAATCCATATACGTATCTTATTATAGAGTTATACGCCACATTTAATTTATCACGACTTATAGTGTCACAATTTCCAAAGAGTTCACTTCTGTATAGCAACACGGGAACCAAAATAGTTTTAGCTATGAGACTTCGAATTTTAAGTGGTGTGAATGAATGCGTTAACCAGAGCGTACGTAATTTCGCAAATGTCTGCCCAACGGCAGTGTTTATGTGATGTGACCAACTGAGTGCATTATTAAATACAACCCCTAAATTTTTGGCAGTGGGTACAACTTCAACCTTTTCGTTGTTAACATATACGTCGATATTTTGCAAAGACATTTTTTATTTTTGTGTATAATCAAACATTTTGATTTAGTAGGATTTAAAACTAGACCATTTGCCTTGGCCCATTCACACACATTGTGCAGATCACTGTTGAGTTTAACAAGGGACTGACTAATATCATTCAGTTGGCTGCTCAAGTAAATTTGAACATCGTCAGCGTACATATGTTCTCTACTGTAAACTAGTTGATCAGGGAGATCATTGGCATACATTGAAAAAAGAAGTGGACCAACAATGGATCCTTGAGGTACTCCTTTTCCAACTGCTAATGGTTTCGACTTCGATGACCCAATATAAACCGATTGTGTTCTATTAGTGAGATAGGACATTATAAGCTTTGTTGATGTAGTAGTAAAGCTGAAAAAATGACGTAGTTTGAAACAGAGGTTTTGGTGGTCGACGGTGTCGAACGCTTTTGAATGGTCAAGGAGGACTAAGAAACATACCATATTTTCATCAATATCACCCCTAATAGATTCGGAAACTTCTAACAGTGCTGTAATGCAACTGTGGTTAGTTCTAAAACCAGATTGCACATCAGTTAGCAGAGATTCTCTTTGAAGATACTGAGAGATTTGTTTGTGAATGATTTTTCGAAAATTTTTGAAAAATAGCACAGAATTGCTATGGGCCTATATTCTTTGTTTGTCTTGGGCACTGGTATAATCTTTGCATGCTTCCAATCGTTTGGGTAAGTGCTAGAGGTAAGGATATTATTAAACAAGTAGGTTAGGAATGGTATAATACGAGGTATGAGTATTCGAATGAACTTTGGGTCAACACCGTCAGGACCAATAGCATTAGACTTAATATCTGCAAAACATTTCAAGACTTCATCACGGGAGACACAACTGAACTCAAAATTGCCTTCACCACTTCTGCGATTCAGAGTTACATCATCAGAGGAATAAAAAGATGGGTCGGCTTGTACTGTTGGTATGCTAATAAATGTTTTATTGAGTACATCGGGGTCTTCGTGGCAATGTCAAAGGTTTTTAGTTTTACCAATACCGATGTCTTTTATAATTTTCCAATTACGCTTAGAGTCTAGGGTTGAACTGAATTTATTGGCATAATAATCGGTTTTTGCAGAATTAATGGTTGTGTTAACGATTTTCCGCGCTGTTCGGAATTCATCGTATAGTTCTGGGGTTTTAAACAATTTCCACCTAGAATACGCTTTATCTCTGTTAACTATGGCATTTTTGATATGGGTATTAAACCATGGCTTACTATTCGTGTTGGTTTGTTTGGTTTTAATAGGAACAGTTGCATTGTACAAGAAAATGATATTATTTTGAAGGAAAGCAAGTTGCTGATCTACAGTGGTTAAAGCATATAATTCACTCCAGTCAATTTGACTGAACATATCATCTAAGTAGTTGTAATCTATATTTCTGAAGTCCCGATAAGAATACGTTTCTTCAACTATATGTATGTTAAAGTCATAAGATAAGAATATCAAATCATGCTTGGAGAAGCATGGGGCAGAAACTTGATCATAAAGGAGAATATTATTTGGATTGCTCACAAAGAATAAATCAAGCAGTGTGTTTGCAGAAGTTGAGAAATGAGTAGGGCGTGTTTTGTTGGTAGGGTATAAACCAAACGAGAACATGTTATTTGTTAAAGTTGGGTCAACGAGAATATTTGAATTAAAGTCACCCGTCATGACTACTTCATGGTACCCCAGAGCCAGAGTTTCCAAAATACCATTGAAGTCACCAAAATCGATGGTGTTATTCGGCCGATAGATGCAACCCAACAACATTTTCTTATCGTTGGAGTTGAGATCAATAAAAATATATTCTATCTTGTCACCATTACTCGATTTTAAACGAAACTTTGGTTTAAGAACGTTCCTTGCGAAGATTGCTACACCTCCCCCACGTCTTTCCCTATCACTTCTAAATACAGAATAACCTTGCATTTTGATAAAAGTGTCGGGTATAGATGAGTTAAGCCAGGTTTCTGTGATGCATATAACATCAATGCCAGAACTTTCAAATATATACTTGAACTCATCGGTTTTATTTACTATACTTTGTGCGTTAATGTGACATATTTGTACTCCGTTTCTTTGTTTTGCAAGGATTTTAACAAGATTTTTGGTAACGTCTTTGGATACACTGTCTACACTACCCATTTGTGTCACTGACAGTGAAGGGAAAGATAGTTGGGGTATCAGCAGCGCATATAAGTAAGATTAAGGCAGATAGTTCGTATTTGTTTGTTTACTGATATTTTTGCTACACTATTGTAGTTAATTGCTGTCTTGCATTTTTGTCGTTGATTGTTTGCTTCAAATTTGATAGGTTTGATATCTGAAGACCAAAACCCGAGAATAAATCTAAAAATAAATTACATCTTGTAGATTATGACCTAAAAGATGAAGTTCGATGGAGTTTATGTGTTCTTTTTGAGATGTGCTACAACTTTGCCTCTGAGATGAATTCTAATTTCCTAACATCAAAAGCGTCAAACTTTCAGAGGCCTATAACCGCAAAAATTGATGAGATAGGAAAAAACGGCGAGGCACGTGTCTTCTCTTTTTTGGTCTTCTATCACGCTGCGGTGTCAGAATATGGTTAATAATGTTCATGTTGCACAGTGTTATCAATTTTTGGGAATGAAAACAAATGTCTTTTACTTTATTTGAAAATGTTGCCTATTAGGACTAAGATGTTTTTAATATTAATTTGACTGAATGAATATTAATTTGATCTTTGCAAGTGAAAAAGAAAAACACAATCACCACCATGTGATATCTTTTGCCTTTGGTAGAGGCTCATCAGGCTATATGCTAAAAAGTATTTCTGAATATCGTTTTCACTATTTTTTGTTTTAAACTCCTTTTCAACCTATCCTATATTATATCTATACTAGCAAATGCCCGCTACTTCGTATGCGGAAAGGGAATAAAATATATATGAACAATATTTAATATGGAAGAGGTGAACACTGGCGATCCTGTTGTACTAAAACCTATTTTTAATATCAACATTTAATTGATTTAATTTCTTTTAATACTGTATACTGTAGTTAGAATTTCCCAAAAAAAAAAAAAATATCTGCCGTATCGCACCACTACTATATTTTTTATTTCGAATTACCAAAACTACGACCTCATATCACAGACAGCTATTCATATTCAGACTTGACTTCTGGTTTTACCCCTTCACTAACACAGCATTTCCTCCCAGTACGAGTTTCCAAACACTAAACTTTATCTCACCCTTTCACAACAATTCAAGGTTCTAACTTCAGCGGTTTCGCCAAGAACCCTAAAATTCTACGAACCTAATTTTCGGAATTCAAAATGGCCACAAAAATTCGTATATCACCATATAACGGTACCCCTCGACTTAGTGTATTTTAAAAATAGAACAAATCTATATTGCCAAATTTTCTTTAAATTTGGACCTTTTATACTCAGAGGATACAAAAGTTTCATTTAAAAAATGTCTACTTCAATCCACTTTTATTAGAAGAGATATTTTGAAGACTTAGAGTATTTTGAAGATTTTATGCACATTTTCCGACCGAAATTCGGAATTTGTGGCATGAAAGGTTAGAAATGAACTATTTTACAAAAAATTTTACTTAATGTGTACGGGTATGTTAACCGTATATAACGGTACATTTTTTGATGCATTTCAATTTAAGCCTTTTTATTATCAGGGGATAATAACCTTCTAGTTAACAAAATTGTCGCATTGAACCACGTTTTCAAATTAACATAAAAAAAAAAAACAAAAAAAAATTTTGAAAAGATACTTCACGTTTAACTGCATACTTCCAGTACATTATTTAGTAACACCTTCGCGTTAGCATAAAATAAATAGAACAATATTCAGTACAATTTTTCAAACTCCGAACTTTATCTCAAATATCAGAATGATCTTCTTTACAAATATTTTTCCATTTCGTAGTTTTTCGTCCAAATTATATAATCCAAGCTTTGTTCCTACACCCAACCCAAATGTTTCAAAAATTACTTCTAATATTCAACATAAATACCAACCGCAATTCACTTTTCCAGCTTTATCTGTTCCTCTGAAACCAATTATAATACTATTAAGTACTTTTTGTATAAATAGGTAAGAATTTTCAAAACCTCCTTTCTACCTCCTCTCTAAACACCAATTTCTAATCTAATACCGAATTTCAAAATTCCAGTTCTACCCGTTTACAAAATCACAAATTGAACAAAATTCTGTACCATACAGTAAATACCAAATGTACCAAATTTTGTACCATTTAACACTATTCGTACACGACTTTCCAATAACTTCTTTCATATATCTGCAATGTTGTTCAATTTAGCACTTTTCCATAAGTACGCATTTCCAAAACTACCTCAATCCTACACTCCAACAGTAATCTGTTAACGCAAATACAAATTGTATCGAATTTAGCACTGCTTCGTGCACATTAGTACGATTTTCCAAAGCTACCTCCATATCTCAATTCTAGATTCCAACAGTAATCTTAATTCCAAATTTCAGGATTCCAGATCTATCCGTTCACCCAAATCCAAAGTGTACTAAATTTAATACGTTTCGTGTACTTATAGTTAGAATTTCCAAAAACTTTTCTTTGTTACTTTTCATTTGTGACCCTCATTCCAAATTTCAGGATTCCAACTCAATCCGTCCACCCAATTTCAACTGTACTAAATTTAGTACCATTTCGTACTTTTCGTATCCTTATAGTTCGAATTTCCAAAAACCTTTCATTGTTACTTTTCATCAGTAATTCTCATTCCAAATTTCGGGATTCCAGCTCTATCTGTTCACCCAAATCCAAATTGTACTAAATTTAGTATCATTTATTATTTTTCGTGCACTTATAGTTCGAATTTCCAAAAACTTTTCTTTGTTACTTTCCATTGGTGAACGTCATTCCAAATTTCAGGATTCCAACTCAATCCGTTCACCCAATTTCTAATTGTATTAAATTTAGTACCATTTCGTACTTTTCGTACCCTAATAGTTCGAATTTCCAAAAACCTTTCATTGTTACTCTTCATCAGTGGCCCTCATTCCAAATTTCAGGATTCCAGCTCTATCCGTTCGCCCAAATCCAAGTTGTACTTAATTTAGTTCCATTTAGTACTTTTCGTACACATTAGTACGATTTTCCAAAACCGTTTAATTACATCAACACCACTTCCCAACCTTGATTTCCATACCAAATTCCATGGTTCTAGCTATATCCGTTCAAAATATACAATTGGTACTAAATTTTGTAAATTTTAGTACTTTTCGTACATTCCAAATTTCAGAATTCTAGCTCTTACCGTTTGCCTAATACAAAGGGTACCATATTTAGTACCTTCTACTACTTTTCGTACACTTCTAGGTCGAATTTCCAAAAACCCAGCCTTATCTCACCCCTACACACCAACAGCAACCTACACCCAAAATTTCAACTTTCTAGCTTCAGCGGTTTCTTCTGGGCGCTGATGAATCAGTCAGTCAGTCAGTGAATACCTCACCTCACTGCTCTTTTATATATATATAGATAAACACTATCTTGTTCATTATACGTTTTTTAAATCAATAACCCAAACTCTCATTTATAACACTAAGTTGTTGTCGTCACGGTTGCCACAGTTGGTAGAATATTACCAAATTTGGTAACTTTTTATAGAGTTGGTAACTTGGTAACTTCGTTTTTGGATTGGTAACTTTTTTAAGGTTTGATTGAACAAACTATAAATGCTCTGTTCCAGAACTTGCTAAGAGGTACTATTTTTACTACGATAACATTTTTTCCTTTTTGTTATCAAACAAAAAGTAAAAATTAGTAGATTCTTGCAGTACTGGAACATACTATTGGTTTTCAAAATGCTACTCATGAAATTTGAAACATCGAAATTTGCTACCATAAAATACTTCTTTTCATCGTAAACGTGTAATAACAATGACCTGCGCCAGTTCTGTATGCTTTATATTTGCAAAATTCAAATTTGTTCTATTTTAGATGATTTTTAAAATGTATTTATGTTTTTCCTGAGCAAATTTTTAGAACGACCCCATTATTCAATATTATCTTTGATTTTCAATGACAACAATGTTTGGTCTGTTCCAGAACTGCAAGTATCTACTAATATTTATTATTTTTTCTGATAACATAAAGGAAAAACTTTTATCGTAGTAAAAAATAGCAGCTTCTTGCCGGTTCTGGAACAGAGAAGTTGTTTTTGTAAATTTGTTAGTTGTTGTAATTCATGCATTTACCTTATATAAATATGCCTTGATCTAGAATATAGCATTTCCAAATTAAATGAAACCTTTTCAAATTGAATGAAACCTTTTCCAAATTCAATGAAACCTTTTCCAAATTAAATGAAACCTTTTCCAAATTAAATGAAACCTTTTCCAAATCAAATGAAACCTTTTCCAAATCAAATGAAACCTTTTCCAAATCAAATGAAACCTTTTCCAAATTGAATGAAACCTTTATTTTTATTGAAAAAAAAGTCAGAATATGTTGAAAAGAGAAAGAAATAAAACATTATATGGGTTTTCAACGATTTTTTACTTAAATTCTAATCTTAAGTAATGATATAAAAGTGTAACTCCCTGCATGTTTTGCTCCCTTGAACTTAAACATTTCATAATTTTTGGGCATCAATTAAGGTATTAGCGAAATAATCCTAAAGAGAGAATTTAGGTTTATAAAATTCCTAATAACACTGTGACACAAAATGGAGGTGAAAATCTGGGGCAGAGATAATTCCTTTTGGGTATGAAAGCCCTTGGTGAGTATATTAAGAATCCCGAAGGACAGATCCGCCGTGAGTCGAAGTTCCGAGTTATGGCCTGATTAAATTTTTGCTGAAGACCATGTAAGGCATCTGAAATTAACGTCTTTGTTAACTGTTGTTTTAGCTTATTTATGAGATTACTTGTCTTCACTTAAATCGAATGAGGATTATTTTTGTAGAACATTTCGACATTCTAGCTCGATTCCTTCAATGTCCTTTTCGTCCCTTATTTTAAGAACCGCTATAAAAGTACAACATAATGACGTTTTTCAGCTTAGAAAAGTTCATCAAAAATGTCGCTCAGAACATTTTAGGTACTTCTTCACCAAAAACATAATCAGGCCATAACTCGGAAGTTCGACTCACGGCGGATCTGTCCTTCGGGATTCTTAATATACTCACCAAGGGCTTTCATCCCCAAAAAGGAATTATCTCTGCCCCAAAATTTCGGTTCACGGTGTAATAACAGAGGCTAATTGTAGTAATTTGAAATTTTGAATGCCATATTCAGCAATGTTGAACACAATAGTAAAGGTATTTTCAAAAACAGAATTGTGTACCAGAGTGGTCAGACAATAGATCGTAATATCGTTGACGTGATTGAGCATAGTAACCAACAGCTCAATAAACAGGACTGCTTCAATTATATAATGAGTATGTCCATTGAAAATTCCACAAGCAGCAAATCGTGAACCACTTCATTAGGTAATACAATTAGCCCCTGTTATTATTAGCAATTTTTTAACCCTTAATTCTGTCTTTAGCATTATTTCGGTATAACTTTAATTGATGCCCAAAAATTATAAAATGTTTAAGTTCAAGGAAGCGAAATATGCAGCGAGTTACACTTTTGTGTCATTACTAGACATCGGATTTTGCATATTTGCATATTTTTTATTAATAAAGATACGAAAATTCTGATTGGACCAAAATTCGTTTTGAAGAAAACTGAATGCAATGACAGGCTCATATTTTTTATTTTTTTGCATATTTGCATACTTTGCATATGCACAAAATATGCAAAAAATATGCAAAATATGCAAAAAATATGCAAAATATGCAAAAAATATGCAAAATATGCAAGTAATTTTTTTGACAAAAATCATCAAATTAAATTTGGAAAGTCATCAAAAAGTGTTCTATATTAAGTTTATTGCCGTTAAACGTCGATTTCTTAGCAGATTATCATGTTATTAGTTATTATTCCGCCACAGCAATAAATCTGGACTAAAAGACTTAGAAAATTTCCTATACCACAGCCTTCTTATTACAACATAAGTTGCTTTCTAATACAAATTTGTTCAAAAACTCAATCAGAAATGTCAAAATGTATGTATCCAAATATGTTGATAGGTTCTGCTCGGCCAAAATTGTCTGACAGAATAACAAATGAGCTAGAAGTTAAGACTAAGGAAATATTGAATATTACATAAAATCTTTCATATTTAATTAAAAACATATAACAAATATATACGGTGCCATCGTGAATATTTCCCTCTGAATTTTCCACAAAAAAATAATTTTTAAAAGTGAAATTCTTTTAAAATCAATATTTGTTAAAAGTTGAAAAGTACTAGATTCGCTTCATCATGGCGTATACTAGTCGAATCGACAAAAATATTCCCTTTTTGAGCATAAATACGGAAATAAAAAATTGTGAAATTGGGGAAAGGAAACAAATTCTGCACGGAATTTTTATTCATGATTGCACTGATAACTATATTTTAATACCCTAAGGGTATTATATCTTAGTGAATGAGATTGCAACATGCAAAATGAAACGAAATAGACCCACAGTTCCTTTTGATGATCTGCATAGATTCGCATCTCGCCATGTCTTTTTGAAAATAAAGCACAGGTCACATTTATAGACCACTTCGCATAAAAATTGGGGATTTTTTGGCCCTAGGGCGATCCCTATTTTGGTAAGAATTGATTCAGATTTGGATATTGCTCCCATATATACAGTTGATTCGCGATAATCCCTACACCACAGGTTTCGGCGGTGTCCGAATTATCAAAATGTTCGGAGTAACGAATTGTAAGGAAAATAAATTACTTTATATGATTAAATCACTCGTGGAAGTTATATAATAATACTTTTTTAAATTGTAACTGCTAATTACGAACACTTAAATGAAAGTGCTCTACGTGTAAAAACTAGTGAGATTTTTCTACTCGAAAGTCCGGAAAAAGAAAAAGCCAATCAGATTGTGAAAGTAGTGCTAGAAATATGGCGTTTTTAAAGTTTACATCAGGATGTAAGCAAACCTAGAGACAGATGCATAATTTCATCGTTTTGTAAATTAATATTCCTTAAAATCATTGCCTTTTAGGTGTATAGTGCATTTGACAACTTTAATGACAATATTGCGCGAATATTTTTCTTAATATATTTATTTATATCCTATACAACAAGACTTATGTGTCATGAAAGGTTTGTCCTTGTACTCGATATTTTTTACTAAATGTTGCTGAAACAATTTGTTTACCAACTTCTCCATTAAACAACTGTCAAAATTCAAAGCATTGGTAATAATTAGTACAAATTATCGAGTACACGGACAGGGTTATGACTTTTCGACTGTGTTATCAAAATTGTTTTCCTGTAGCAGGAATGAATGAACTATATTTTTTAGCATTCCAAATACTTTTCTAGCAGAAATATGTGAGTTGTTTTGCCATTTAAAGACAATTCCAAGGTTTTTGACTTATTTTACCACTACCACTCTATTGTGTGGTTGTTCTAAGTGATGTCATATTGCACTAATCATTGGACGTTCTTCATTTTTCTTATTATTCATCGTGGGTGGGTATAACAATAATGCATTACTTTTCGCCGAGGAGTGAACATTTTCCAATTCTGCATTATGCGTACAATATAGACCGAAATTATAAAATTATGTATTTTTAGTGCATTAAACTAAAACCATGTCATCAATATTAAAGCGGCAGTTAGAGCATTTTTCCAATGAAGCTTTTTGACCATAAAGAACAAAAATTGCCAATTTATGTCTGTATAAACTGAATAAAGTAGTACTTTTTTCCATTTTTCGCTAAGAAACGAACCCTTTTTCCAAAAACTAGAAAAAAAATGCGCTTTAACTAAACAAAAATAGCGATGACTAACTCTAGCTCCTTTGTTTTTCTGCTAGACAATTTTGGCCGATTAGAAACTATCACCATATTTGGACACGTTGATTTTGACATTTCTGATTGATTTTTGAAATTTTTCCATTATCTATCTACATTTGTATAGGAAGCAAATTATGTTGTAATAGGAATTCTGGGTTATTTGACATTTTCTTACCTTGTGAAAACTGATTTAAGTCTTGTTAGTCTGGATTTATTGCTGTGGCGGAATATCTGGAGAGTCTCAATAACATAATAATCTGCAAAAAACTATGTTAAACGGCAAAAAACTTAATTTAGAATGCTTTTTTGATGATTTTCCAAGTTTAATTGACGATTTTTGTGAAAAAAACACTTGCATATTTAGCATATTTTTTGCATATTTTGCATATTTTTTGCATATATTTTGCATATTTTTTGCATATATTTTGCATATTTTTTGCATATTTTTGATATGACCCCAAATATCGAAAAATTGACCCTCAAAACGCCTAGATCCAAAATTTGAGTCCAATCGGATAGGAAATAAAAAACATGCTAAAATCCGATGTCTAGTCATTACTTAAGATTAGAATTTAAGTAAAAAATTGTTCAAAACCTGTATAATTTTTTATTTCTTTCTCTTTTCGAAATATTCTGCCTTTTTTCTTTCAATAAAAATAAAGGTTTTATTCAATTTGGAAAAGGTTTCATTTGATTTGGAAAAGGTTTCATTTGAGTTGGAAAAGGTTTCATTTGATTTGGAAAAGGTTTCATTTAATTTGGAAAAGGTTTCATTTAATTTGGAAAAGGTTTCATTTAATTTGGAAAAGGTTTCATTTCATTTGGAAAAGGTTTCATTCAATTTGGAAAAGGTTTCATTTAATTTGGAAATGCTATATATACATTTTACAGGGTTTACGATGCATAGTTCGATGTGTAACAAACGAAATGGCTAATTTAATTTCTTGGTAACTTTTTGGTAACATTTTCGGAAAATTTTGGTAGACAATTTGTTTACGTGATGGCAACCGTGGTTGTCGTGTGGGATACCAAATAAATAATAAATAAATAAAATAAACAAACGTTCTGGGGGGTTAAACCAGACTCAAACGATGTAAACACAAGGATCTTCTACGGCCTCTTGTTCTTGGAAAGTGAGCTGGGAAGTACTTTTAAAGCATTCTCGTCAATAGCTTGAATATGTTTGGTTGATGTTCGGTTGTGCCTCCAAACGTGCAGTCAAAATCCCTCTCAACAATACTTCTAATAAGTCTGTACGCTGGTACAGAAGCTCTCGATATATGTAATATTTGCTCGAGCTGGTGAGACCCCATTATTCTAGGCATTCGTACACTGCTAGGTCTTGTTTCTCCCCAGAGCTACTGTCAGTTTCAGGAACGCCTAGGAGTTGTTGTCTTAGTCCTAAACTTGTCGACATGGCATTGTTTGATCCGACATTGCAAAACACCGTAAATAGCCAAATGGCATCAAAAATCTTAATAAAACGAAGATGGAAATTTCTCCAGAAATATTCGATCCAGACTTACAAAAGAGCAATTGCCGAAATTTCTAGAAAAGGTCTACCTGGCGTAATTAAAAGCGGTCAAGAGATTAAACATTCACACCGAATTTTCAAGAGGAGCGGGGAGTTGAGCTCATCAGAGATTACAACCCCAATTAATTACAAAGGACGAACAACTAAAACAATGCGTCCTCCAAGTAGTCAGCTGTACCCAGATAGCTCCAAAACCACATGATGTAAAAGACATTTGTTTTCATTCCAAAAATTTATAAAAAGGAAAACATATTTTTTTTTAAATAAACACTATTTTCGCCCTACGGCGTACATAGTCACGTTTATCGGGACATTGGCTTTACTATATCGAATTGAGTAATACTTACCTATTTTGATTTTGAACATAAAACGAACAGTGTGGGCTTTAATTTAATGCATAATACGGGAAAATAGCTTTAACCGTTCCACAGATATGGGTCGCGAAGTAGCGAAATAACCAAAAAATCGAGATTTTCATAACTTCGAGGCCACATTAACACGTGTGTACATATTCATTCCAATTGTGCTCAAACTTTGACAATCTTAAAATCTAACAAACCTAAAAGGTTAATGCTGCACCCGCGCCAAAAAAAAATTCGACATCGATTTGCACCCATTGAGTTAAAACCAGCCTGATGCTACAAATTAAGACAAAGAAAATATTGAATTTTACATAAAACGTTTGATATTTTATCAAAATTTAAATTTTTTTAGAGTTTAATAATAAAACAATGATATTACAATACCAAATTTTTAAACCCTACACCATACTGTCGTAAGAGGTCTCACTAACATAATAATCTGCTAAAAAACCTACGTTAAATGCCCAACAATCTGAATTTAGAATTTTGAAGATTTTTGATGGTTTTTCCAACACTACTTGACAATTTTACGACTTTTACGACGATTTGCGGCCAAAATCTGTTTGCAAGTCTCCCTTGTCCCTTCAGGGATGTTTGAGGAACAATTAATCTATTTGCATATTCTGCATATTTTTTGCATATTTTTCAATATTTTTTGCATATTTTTTGCATGTTTTTGATATGACCCCAATATCAAAAAATTAACCCTTAAAACGCCTATATCCAAAATTTGAGTCCAATCGGATAAGAAATAAAAAAACATGCAAGAATCCTAAGGATCACTAATAGAGAGCCAGAAAGATTTACCAAAGATACTAAAAAATAATAATCAAACAAAAAATACTAAAAAATAATACATTTGATACCAATTGTATATTGGGAAGTGGTACTGATATAAGGAAATGGTCTTGAAAATTCCTACTTATGTGTACGAAAAGTACTTCTTCTTCTTTATTTGCCAATTCGGTTTTCGAATTATAGGCGACCAAAACAATATTGCAAAAATTAAATATGTGCTTAAGATATTATAATTTCATATGTTTTTCAGGATCTCTGCAAAGGCATCCCTGTCTTTAGCATCACTTAGAAGTCTTACAGAATCCCGAATTCCAGTCCATGCTTGGATATTGTCTAGCCATATAGTTTATTTTCTTCCTCTTTCCGGTCTGCCAGCAATAGTTGTCCGTAGTATATTTTGTAGCAATTTGTATTTGGGGTTTCTCTTTATCAAATCGATCAACTCCCTCTCGCAGTGCATTTTTCTCAGGATTTCGGCATTTGGTATGAAATCAGTCCATGATATTCTCAGTACACGCCTATATATCCAGATTTCGAATGCCTCCAATCTTTTTATGTCTGCTGATTTTAAAGTCCATGTCTCAACGGCATATAGCAGAACTGACCAAACATACGTTTTTATAAATCGTCGCTTTGTTGTGAGATTAATATCATGACTTGACAAAATTTTTTTGTACACGCAAAAAAAAATCGGCCTCTCTAACATATGTCCCAAACATATTTTGCAGCAAACATATATATGTTTGCAACAGTCCCAAACATAATATATGTTTGGGTCTGCAAACAAATATATGTTTTGTGTGGAAACAAATATATGTTTGGGTGCAAACATATATATGTTTGGGTGGAAACAAATATATGTTTGGGTGCAAACATATATATGTTTGGGTGCAAACATATATATGTTTGGGTGCAAAGATATTTATGTTTGGGTGCAAACAATTTTATGTTTGGGTGGAAACAATTTTATGTTTGGGTGCAAACATTTTATATGTTTGGGTGCAAAAAAATACAAACCCAAAAGGCACAAAAAAAAAAACAAACACATGCACCAGTGAGCGCTTACTAAGAGCAAGGGAGCGTAAAATTCAATGTAAAACACTTTAAAATGTGTGCTCACTTGCTCTCAGTAAGAACTCACTGGCTATCTCCATAGTATACACACAAATGTTGAGGTGGTTTATTGGAAGGCAAAAGAACAACAAACACATAGGTACATACAAAATTCCAAAGAAATACATAACACAATTTAATAAAAGAAAAACTGATTGAAATAATTTGTAAATAGTCACACTTTTAAAAAGAAAAAATATATAGAAACGTAGTTGAACGCTTCTCCTTTGTTGTGAAATAAAACAAATTGTCCTCATAGTTGAAATCATCAGCGGGGAATCGGCATCTAGAATCAAATGATTATGTAATGTAATAAATAAATATGGATATGCCATATTTCAAATATACATAAGTATGTATGTAATTACCAATATTATATGCGATTTCTTCCTTGTCCAATAAAATAATTCCATTCAACTTTCCGATTCAATTATAAAATGTATTGGGCATTTAATTTACTAAAAAGCACAATTTCTTTAAGAAAACACAAAACACTGATTTATTCACTCACTTTACCGTCTTGACTCTACAAAGGCATCTAAAACACTGAAGAAAGAAATAAAATATAATTCATATCATTTCTTCTCCTCCTAAGTAGGTTAACAACAACAAAACAAGAAACACACGAGTTTGTCGCATACACGCCACCAAAGCCCCCTTCTTCGCTTCTACGTCATCTATTATACAATACACACAACTCTTCATTATAAAAGAGCAAACCACAGCCGCGAGAGCACTGTTATTACTCTCGTTGACAAACATCCTCTCTCCACCCATGAAAAAAATGTTGTAACATAAAAAATATGTTGGTACCCAAACATATCAAATTCAGATATGTTACAAAATGTTGCAAACATATATTTGTTTGGACCCAAACATATTATGTTTGGATCCAAACATTAATTTGTTTGCAACCGGTCCCAAACATATATTTGTTTGGATCCAAACATATTTCTAACATAAATTTGTCTGCGTGTATTTATAAAAAGCGTCTCTTGCCATTTCTATGCGACTTCTAATTTCTCCTGAGCAATCCCATTTCTCGTTGATATTAAATCCAAGATATTTAAAGCTCTTTACTCTTTCGATGCAGGCGTCTTTTTGCTGATTATCATGTATTTCGTTTTTCGCATATTAATTTTTAGCCCGTAAGATTGGCTGTAGGTAGATAGTTGATGCATTAGATATTTCAGTCCAAGCATGTTATCAGACAGTATTGTTGTGTCATCCGCATATCTTATATTATTAAGGAACATTCCGTTTAAATATATACCTTTTCGAACGTTGCTAAAAGCCTCTTGAAATATTTTTTCAGAGTAGATGTTAAAGAGTAAATGGGAAAGAATACATCCTTGCCTGACACCTTTAGATATAATGATGGTTTCCGTCAGTTCTCCGCTTATTTCTATTTGTGCTGATTGGTGCCAGTACAAGCTTTTTATACATTGGATCTCTTTTTGGTCTATATCAACGGATGCAAGAATTTCCATCAGTTTATCATGCTGCACTGTATCAAAGGCTTTCTCGTAATCAACAAAGCATAAGAAAACATCCTTTTTGCGTTTCGGCATTTTTCAACTAGTGTCTGTACAGAGAAAAGTGCTTCACGTGTTCCCATGCATTGTTTGAAGCCAAATTGCGTTATGCCCATGACGCTTTCACATTTCTTATAAATTCGTGAGTGAATTATTCCGAGGAATATTTTTAACGCGTGACTCATTAGACTTATTAATCTGTAATCACTGCAATATTTTAGATGACTTTTCTTGGGGATAGTTATGAATGTTGATTTTAGCCAGTCTCGAGGATATTGGCCCGTATCGTAAATTCGGTTGAACAGTACTGTTAGAATGTCCGTGTTGTCGTCGTCTATTAACTTCAGAATTTCCGAAGGAATTTCATCTGGACCGCAAGCTTTTCTGTCTTTTAAGGTCGTTATTGCAGACTCCACTTCTTGCTTTGTAATTGAGGTTCCTGTGAGTGGTGGGGAAATGGATTCGTAAGTGGATCTGTTGTCGTCTGTGAATAGCTGTTTTATATATTCAATCCATATTAGCTTCTTCTCTTCAGTGCTAAACACAACTTCATTATTGCTGTTATATAAGATTTTTGAATTTGTTTTCCGGTAAACTCCCGATGCTTCTTTTAATTTTTTATGGAGATTGAAGTCGTCATGTAGATTTTGTAGTCTTTCTATCTCCTTGCATTGGTTTATAAGATGGTTGTTTTTTGCAGCGCGTACTGATATTCGTATTTCTTTGTTTAATTCCCAGTACCTTTCATAATTTATGTTTTTATATTTACGACGTTCATTTATTAGTTGCAGTATTTCGTCTGACATCCATTCTTTCTGTTTTTGTGGTCGATTGCAGCATCCTAGACCATTGTCTGCTATAGATATTAAAGTTACCTTAATGGACTTCCACATATTTTCAACATCCTCTGTGTTGATCTTACTTAGCTCCGAATTGACGCGCTCTTTTATATTTGTCTTAATATTTTCATCTTTCAGTTTTTCAATATTTAATTTCTTTCGTTGTGCTCTTTTCTTTGCTGCTTTAATTTTGGTACATATGCTCGTCATTAGGAGGTTGTGGTCTGATGGTACATCTGCCCCTGGATAGGTTGACGTTTTTGTAATGGCTGTGCCGTACCTCTTGTTTATAAGAATATAATCTATTTGATTTCTGACTATATTTCCCTCTCTGTCCTGGGGGGATTTCCAGGTATAAAGCCTTCTTTTAGGTAGGCAAAACATTGTGTTTGTTATCAGCATGTTATATTCTTGGCAGAAATTAATTAGCCGGTCACCTCTATCGTTCCTTTCACCCAGTCCATATTGTCCAGTAACACCACATACTAAATCATTACCCACTTTGGCATTGAAATCGCCCTGTATTAACGTAAGTTCATGGTGTTTTGTCATTTTCATTAAGTCCTCAATTTCTGCATAGAAGGCTTCTATATATCTTCATTACTTTTATCTGCTGTGGGTGCATATACTTGAATGATATTGATGTTTATTGGCTTGGCTTCTATTTTTAATAGCATTGTTCTGTCAGAAAAGTACTAAATGGTACTAAATTTGGTACAATTTGGAATTTTGTGAAAGGAAAAAGCTGGAATCCTGAAATTTGTAATTAAGCTTACTATTGCAGTGTAAGATTGAGATATGGAGATAGTTTTGAAGTTCATCATTTTCGATTTGATTTGAACGGATAGAGAGGAAATCTTGAAATTTGGAATTCAGATTACTGTTGGAGTGTAGGTTTGGGGTAGTTTTTGAAACTCGTACATTTGTGTACGAAAGGTAATACTGGTACTAAATTTTGTACAATAGAGAGCTGGAATCCTGAAATCCTGAATAAAAAATGCTGTTGGAGTGTAGGATTGATATTCTGAGGTAGTTTTGGAAACTCGTACCTTTGAAAACTATTTGGTACTATGTTTGGACCATTTATAGAGCTGGAATTCTGAAATTTGGAATTAAGATTATTGTTGGAAGATTGTGGTATGGAGGTAATTTGGAAAATTCGTACTTATATGTACTAAATGGAACTACATGTATCAAACATTTTGGATATGGATAAGAGCTGTAATCCTGAAATTTGGGATTAAGTGTAGAGTTGAGCTATGGATGTAGTTTCGGAAATTTATACTTATGTGTACGAACTAAATTTGGAACCGTTTGGTATCTGCTGAAATATGTAACACGAATTTTGACTTTCAGTATCCGGATCACTGTTGGTGTGGAGAATGGAGATAAGAAAAGGAAGTTAGTACTTATGTGTAGGAGAAGTACTAAATGGTACTATATTTGATACTGGGTTATGTAATAGAGTTTCGATTCGAAAATTTGGTATTAAGGTCGCTGTTAGAGTGTAGGGTTAAAATATGGATGAGGTTGTGCAAATATGTGCCATAAATATATGGAAAGTATCAAATCATTCTAAAATTTGGTTTTAGAGTATTGAATGGTACAGAATTTGGTATAATTTGTTATTGTGTAAAGGGGTTGATCTAGAATTTTGAAATATTAGGAGGAGGTTTTGGAAATTCGTACCTATGTATATATATGTAAAGTACTATATATAAAATAGTGACATAATTGTTTTTGGGGGCACAGATAGAGCTGGAAATGAGAATCGTTTATACCATTTGATATACCATTTTGATACTGCGTGTGAGAATAAAGCTGGAAGTATGAAATTAGTGTACTAAACGTTAGAAAGGGCAATCAACAATAAGTGTACTAGAAACACTAAATAGTACTAAACATTGAAACACTGATTAGAATGAACTGGTAAGCTTGTTACCACTAAACTCGTAAATTTTTTACCACTGTTGGGATTAGATCAGAATGGCTATGAAAATTCGCAATTAAAATGTATGACATGTTTATACATTAACAAGTAGGACCAAAACTAAAGGGTATGAAAAATTGTAAATATTGTACCATTGTTTTTATGTGAATTCGAAAGCGTGACTTACTGAAATAAAATAGTCAAACGTGAAAAAACTTTTTTGAAAATTTTTTCTGAACGTTTTAGGAAGTGTATTTGGAAACGTAGATACATGTGACAATTTTTATACAAAAAGGGATTTATCCCGTAATTAAATTACCTTAAAAATATTGGTCACAGTGGATGTTTCTTGCCCGATTTTGGAAATTCGATCTAAAAATAGCAACAACTTATTCATAGTTCCCTATTTCTATACCAAATATTATTTATTTGTTTATTATCCATTTCCGAATACGAAGTGGTGGGTACTTTGCAAGTATACATACATATATAAAAAATACACTCTAAACTTTTTGCAAC
The DNA here is from genome assembly GCF_047663935.1 of Musca autumnalis. Taxonomy (NCBI): domain Eukaryota; kingdom Metazoa; phylum Arthropoda; class Insecta; order Diptera; family Muscidae; genus Musca; species Musca autumnalis. Next base: position 123,921,345 of record NW_027411644.1, on the reverse strand, counting down.
AAGATGCGACACAAATGTGCCCAATTTTAAACATCTTTGTTGAAATACGATTTTTACGCACAAAGTGTGCTGAAATTGTGAACCTATGTGTCTAAAATGAATGAATATGCAACAATAAATGCCTAACTTTGAAACATTTTATGCGTAACAATCTTATTTCAACAAAAATGTTTAAATATGCACACATTTGTGTCGCATCTTGTTGCAAAAAGTTTAGAGTGTATAGAGACATACAACGTACCTTGTAAAAATTGCGTCATAGGGTCTTCATATTGCATACCGGATATCCTTAAAGTGTCTTCTATATAGTCCAGTATAAAAGTATTTAACATAATATTCATAGCACCCATGATTCGGCCATAACCTAAGAATCGTTATGAAGACTGCTGACGATAAGTAAATGGCTTATGTGGTAATGATATCACTGGTAAACACGACTTAAGCTTCTTTGAATATTTTTGCTGTTTCTAATTAAAATTGGTGAGTTATGTATTTTCAAATCCGGATGCTGTTTTTCTCCATCAGTACTTGTTTTTGATATATGGTTCAAGGTCCATGTTTAATGTTCATCGACATTAAACCACTTCCTCCAATACATTTTGTATTAAGTAGTAGTAAAATCATTTCATATCCTAAAACTATGGAACATTTACTCATGAAGTGGCATAAGACAAAAATGTATTTTTGAGTTGGAAATTTCTATTTTTTCTACACGTGTAAAATGTTTATGTTGATATATCTAAAGCACAAAGAGGTACAGCTCATTTACTACACCATTTTCACATGTAATTAGAAGAATTTCGGTTGCAATTTGATTATTTCATTTGAAATTCTAAATTTTTCATTTGTAATTTGAGAATAACAATTAAATTTCGAATTATTTCATTTGTAATTCCAAATGAAATTCGAATTATTTAATTTATAATTTATAATTTGAATTTGATAATTTGTAATTCCAATTTTTCAATTTGTAATTCGATTCCCATTTGAAATTTGCATTATTTCATTTGAAATTCGAAACAAAAATAAATAAAACATTTTTGTTTGCATTGTTTTAAAATTTGGTTTTTCGAACTACAAATAAAATTCTGATTCATGAATGCAGAAACAATCGCCTGTCAGGGTGACAAATTAATTGTTAATGCAAATTAAAGCTGTCGTCTGTCTAGGCTATAAACTTACCTAAACAAGCTTCTGAAATGTCACATTTTACAGATTGCGAGAAAAAAATTCTCATAGAATTTTTCTCAATAACAAGATTTAGTTTTTTGTAACGATATTACTGGTATTCTTAAAGAGTTAGGATTAAAAGAGTACAGACCTACTGATTGTATCTTTTCATAGAAGTAGCATCTTTTCATAAATATGCATCCATACATATTGAACATTCGAATATGCAAACATTTCTATAGTATTACAAATAATAAAATATCAAAGCCACAATCGGTTTATTTGTGTTGATTTAAAGGTGGCTAACTTTCTTTTAGGGCAACAAGGGGGCTATTAAAGGATTCCTTGTTTCTTATGCCTCTGGAAAATTCGTAACAGACAAGGACATTGGTCACAAAACCTATGACCGTTACGGGAAGATCTCAAAGTTGGCACACACAATGTTGTAAACAACGGGACCGCATCATATTATCACCACATCATGTCAAACGCGGCATAATGAAATAGTTTGGGACGACAATTGACAGAAGTAAAGAGTGTTTCAGCTCCCTTGCTAAGGCTTGCTTGATGCTAATTTTTTTATGTCAATGAATGGTGTCAAACCCAAAGCTTAAAACTCCATTGTTTTGGTAATGAAAAACTTCCTCGGTAATACAACACACATACATATAATGATTGACTACTGCTGGAATTCGCAACGAGATCTACCTAATGCCATTAATTCAAAAAAAAATTATAAAAATCTTTTGACAGTGTTAATTAAACATTTTAATATTATAGTGTGTATGGAAATAAAAGAAATACGTTCTTTTCTAATCAAATCTGTTGTTATTTTTGTACAGTATTTTGTTAACTTGCTTTGGTGTCCGTTTAGTTCACATCACATTTTCGGGCTAAATTGACTGTAATTAGTTTTGGGCCTGTTGTCTTATAATCGCAATATTTGCTAAACTTATGAATGCATCGACTTGCAAATTAATTTTCGAGACAACGGTGGTTGCGACCCCTATCAAAGGTTCTTTCTTAGTGTCCGAAGTCCCGACCACGGTCAGTTTTTAAATATCTTATATCTCGAAAACTGGCGAACCGATTTTCACGACATTTTGTGGAATGTACCGTGTTACATGTTGTCATGATATTCGAAGGTGGCACGGTATATCCCCTATTAAGAAAAACGACAAATTTACAAATTTCCTTAAATGAGAAGAGAAAAGAAAGGTTGCAGACAAAATCTGTTGATAAATTTAAAATCCTCCATGAATAAATCGGTTTGACAATGGACCCGAAGAATTGAGGTAGAATATACCTACTTTTGAGTTGTAAAGCATAAACTTCATAAAAAGTTGTCATTAAAACGCAATACCGCGTTGCTGACCATGGTCTGCTGGTAAGAAATAATTAAAAAATTAAGTTTCAATGTTTTATTTATAAATGCACCTTAAACTAGAAAATAATTTGTCGCTTAGCCTCAATAAGTATATTCTTTCTCATAATGGAATCTTTCAAATAAAACGCTTGTATTAACATTGGTGTAAAATTAAAAGGCAAGCGTTTAATTTTTTATTCTAATCACTTCTCGAATACACGCTAAAATCTAGCGGAAGATAAGGAGTACATTCTAATAAATTTCGTGTTCCTTTAAAAGGGGTATAAGCTTGAAATAAAACTGTATCGGGCAATGTTAATTTTGAAATGGGTGTAAATCGCGATATCCTCAAATCACTTGATGCGAATGCGGTTTACCATTACAGCGAATACTTATCTTTTAATTTGTAATCATTTGCTAGGACTTACTTTGGCCGCTAATGTGTAGCATCGTCTGCAGTTGCAAAAAACTGTATAACGCTTATAATTTACTCAAACTGCATACACTTCTTACTGGCATCCGATTTCACTATCAACCATGGAAAAATACATTGATCTAAACCTATTTCCCTAAAATTCACTTAGTACCGTGGATGTAGCATCACACACTTTTTTGCGCAAAATCAGATACAGCTCTCATGCCTCTGTAATTTTTAAACCGCGAGTGATGTGTCAGTTTCTTCATTGAAAAGGAAACGATCCATTGAAAAGAAACGATCCGCGATATTTGCAAAAACAGCAGCCGTTTGCGCCGTTCTACTGGATGTATTTCCTCGATCTATGATTTATATGAATCGGACCGTGAAAAAAAAACTAAAATATCATGGGGTCACAGCACAACCAAAACGATATTGTAAATACTGTACCCAAAAAGTAGATTTTTTAGACAAAATATCGTTCAAATTTTTGGCCTTTGGCAGTAGATTACTGTGATGCCAATATACGCATCAAGTTATGCGTAATTTCAGAGAATGTACAGGGAGAACCCGTGGTAAAAATAGGCTATATTTTTTTCTGTATTTCAGAGGGGGCGGGACTTACTTTTTTAAAAACAATATTTTAGCACGCCCACTTTTTAAATATGTTATATGTATATCCAAAACTACTAAACCGATATTCCTGAAAATTTACAAGGAGGACCCGTGGTGAAAATAGGTTAAATATTTTGTTGAATTTCGGAGGAGCGGATTATCCCCTGTGCCCCATTTTTTAAATGCACTATGTATGTAAAACTTACGAACGTGTCCGTTTCCCTGACTCTGGGTGCATATTTTAGCCACTTTCATAAATATGTTACAAATCAATGGAAATACCAAATGTTATGCATAACGAAGACTTGGACTTATTGGAAATCAACTGTTTAGATTAGAACGCAACATATCGATAGCTATAGCTTCATCAGGTACATAATACATATATACATTATAAAACGGTGGAAGGATGACACAGTCGGCCCTCAAGTTCCCACTGGACATTCATTTGAATGAAGGGCACAAGTGCAATATTAAATAGAATTTATCATCTGGGACGAATGTACGATGGCACATAAAACTTCTCTAGAAGCTTTTTATCGATTCTTGAAGGATTTAAGAAGCAATTCACGTTTAGATTTCAGACAAACACTTCCAGTTCTACTATTCCACTCCAATATTTTTGAAAATTTAATATAGCTGAAGCCAAGGTTTACCCTTTTAGAACACGCGACTTCTGATTGTATATTATACAAATTAAATATTTTTGGATACAATGAAATGTTTTTGGACGTGGCAAAAAATATTGGCCTTAAAAGATAATTTGCGTGGAAGCTGTGGCTATATTTATGTTAATAAATGGGTAAAAATGGGTTGAACCCCACATGTCTTTTTTTGTTTTCTCTCGATTTGTGAGTAAACCACACTTCTCTCGATTTTCCTGTCAAAGTAAAAGTAGAAGCAAACTAAATAAGGATCATCTCTCTAATGTACTACTTTTCAAAATTTGAACTGCTTCTACCATTAAATGATGCTGACATTTTGAAGCCAGATTTACAGTGTATTTTGAAATTTTCTTCTAATTTCATTCCGCAAACAGGGTTTTCAAAAAACCATATATAAGATTGTAGTCTGCATCCAAAGCTAAAAATCATATTTTTCGTGTCTAATGCTTGTATGCTAATGTTCGTACTCCATTCCGCATTTTAGTTTTTTACGTTCCGGATCCAATAAATCATTCCTCGTGAAAATCCATCTACTAAAACGCGAGTTACAAGAAATTCCAAAGTAGAAAAATCACCTAAAATTATTTTTGAAAATATCGCGTATTTTATCGCGTTTTTTGCGGATCGTTTCCACAGCAATGAAAAAATTAGTGCAGCATCTTCGTTTTAGCGGAAACAGAGATTTGAAAACTTCACTGATAAGGAAGCAATATTAATTTTATCCCAAAAAATAGTGTGTGATGCTACATGCACGGTTCTTGATTGATCGCCTTCAAATAGATATGGGCAAATCCCAGAAACAGTCTACCAGCCAAAAATTTTTTTATTTTATCCAAATTAATTTATTTTTTCACAGAAGATTAGACTGGATATCTAATTTTAGAAATATGTTAAAAACTTTTTTTTTTCTATCATTATTAACACAAAAATTATTACAAAATTCTACCCTACCTCAGGTTTTTTAATTTTATACAAAAATTGTACATTTTTTACATGTTCATATTATTACTTTAGTGTTATCATAAGTGGTAAACTCAAAAGCTATATTGTTATTCACTCAATTCTCTTAGATTTTGACAGAAAATATTATCTTTTACTATTTTGGAAAAAGTGAAATTAGGTATGAAAAGACAGATCCAAGTGGTGTAGCGTTCGTCACGAAAAATTATGTTTTTTTTATACTGTGGGCAGAAATTTCTTTTTTTTTTTAAATTCATCTATAAATTTAAATTAAATTAATATTCTGCTTTTAAGGAAATAGAAAAAAATCTACAATAATAAAAAATAAAAAAAATAACAGTGCATTAATTTCTGTAGCGTTCGTCACGATTTGAGTTCTCCCAAACAATAAAAAAAAAAATTTTGCCTTTTAATTCTGTTTTCACTTTCTCTTGTATTCTATTTTTGTTTTATTCTGTTTTCGTAGCGATTTGAGTTCAGTTAATTGTTAAGAAATTAAAAAAATGAAATGATATTTCAAAGTTATATTTATTTTCTGATGGATGTGCAAGTCGATTTAAAAACAAATTCATTTTAAGTAGTATATACTTATTCAAAGAAAAATTTGAGTGGAATTTTTTGCAACTTCTCACGGAAAGGGTGCAGTAGACGTAATCGGAGCTGTCGTAAAGAAAAAAAATTGGAAAATGGTAAAAGCTCCGAATATTGTTCTTAATAACGCCTATGATTTTTTTAAATTGGCAAAAATGAATACAAATAGTATTTTCATTTTATATATAAGCAGAAGTTATATACGAAAATCAGCTGGAATTCTTTCGGAGAGATGGGCTAACGTTAAGAGCATTCCCGGAATTAAAAGCAAACATTATTTTTCGTCATATAACAAAAATGTGCTCAAAATCGCACTAACGTCAGATTCATTAAAACATAAAATTTATTTATAGACATATACGCATTGATAAAGTTATTTATGAACATAAAATATGACTTAAATAACGTTATTTACAAGAAATATACATTGTTTCGTTAAAATAAATACACTGGTTTTTATTTACTATATACTGGAAAAAATGTAGCGTGCATCACGTAACGTGCGTCACATTAGGTTCGCTGATTTTGGAAAAAAAAATACAAAATTGTTTGCCTAAAAATTAATTGTTTTAGAATTCTCGTATATTCATCTTTCTTTTAAAATTTTCATTTTGTGTGCTTTATTATGCAAAATTTGCTAAAAATTATGAAAACATAGCACAAGGTCGGAAGCTACTTCCACTTTTTGTGGCGTGCGTCACAATAACTTATAATCAATTTTTTCCGCTAATTATACTTGTTAAAAAAAATTGTTTTATGGCATTTGAAAGTGCTCTCAAATTCTATTAAATACCATGTATAGATTCAATGCATCTATCTGGAAAGTTCAAAAAATGTTAATATTTTTGCCCGAAAACGCGTACAAATGTAGCGTTCGTCACGCAGGATTTACCCATATACGAGTATATCGATGTAGATTTTCATGGTGGACACTGAAATCGGATGCGGACAAAAATTGTATGCACATTGCGCAAATTAGCGATATTTTAAAGGTTTTTTAATGCTAAGATGCCGCCGATGCTACATCTTGGAGTCCAAATTATATTTCGCAAAATATATACAACTTAATAGATATGGTCTTGCTGTACATTAAAATCACATGCGGACAAAATGATTTTGATACTTACGCGATTTACACCTATTTTAAAATGCATATACATTAAAATGGGTTATTTGACCTCTATTTCAATTTCAGAAGCTTTGAGATATATCCTCATCAACCCAATCATCTTTTCTAATGGGAAAGCTTTAATATGAGTGTCAATAAAGCAAAACCCGTCTATTTTATTGGGAGATTTAAGCAAAATGAACATCTTGCAGGTTTTATGTAATCTACTCGCTAAAGTCACTTCGAGAGAACTGTTTTGTAACAATTGTGCTCATTAAATTAATTAGCGTTTTTATAATATTTTCTTTCTTTAAAAAGCGAGATAAAAGCGCCATAACTTTTGTCCGCAACAACCAAGATTTGGCTCGCGACCAGATTCGTACTGGGAATTTTTTCTTAACCTATATATCAAAAATTGTTGATGTAGTGCGAAAAAAATGTATCCTTTTTTCTGAAATTTAATATGAAATAATTGACAATATTCGTGATATACACTTTGATACGACCAAAAATGTGCCTCATTGAAATAACGGTTTTATGTTTGGACGAAATTCGTTCCAGATAATTTGATGTCGATTAGCCATGTCCGTCCGTATGTCTGTCTGTTTATCGAAATTTTGGGTATCCTAATAGTTTGTCCAAATTTGGGTTAAGTTCGAAGATGAATCAAGTCAAAATTTTTGCTGTAAATTGTTGTGAACGATAACTCTCGAAGGGAGTAATTGATGTGGACCCAACTTTGCACAACGTATTATTCCTTCCAGATATATATCGGGCTCGAATATGGACTATCGGTCCACTCTTTCGGGTACATCCGACACAACATTCTAATAAAGTGTGGTTTAAGAGCTCCTCTCGGATCGTTTTGGATTTTTTCAGTAGGTTGTCCTATCCTTTATGACTGCACGGTTTTTTCCTTGCGCAAGTACATACATCCTGAGATATTGGCCGAAAAGCTCCAAGAAACTCTGACGGCAGGGACGTACGCAGGGAATACTCTTTTTAACAGAAACTTCTGAATTATTTCTTTATGCCATGTCAGTAGAATTCTGTAATGAACATAAAGGTCTTGAGGGTTTAAACTCATTCTGTATTAAAAAAGGGTGCAAGTTCAGTATTATGCGGATTAGAAGTACATGAAATTAAATGTCAAGGGTTTTCCGTGGAGTATATCTCGAAAACCAATTAGAAAATTGTTTTACAGCCTTAATCAAAAATAAAATCTGCTAAAAATAGCATACCCATCTGATTTTTGTTGGTCTTAGACAATCATATGTTTGGACGAAATCCGCTTCAAACAATTTGGAGTCGATTTAGACCAGTTCGTCCGTCTGTCTGGCTGGAGCGCATTATAAATCTCGAACATATCAACATAATTGGTCCAAATTTTGGATCTCGTAATATTTTGTCCAAACTTTAAGTCCACAGTACTGCCAGTTCGATTTGGAGTCTATGAGTCGTAGTTTGTATCGCACGGTTCCTGATAAAAATGTTTTCTTTTTTTTTCTTAATGTAATTTTCTGAATTTTTTTGTTGGTTTTCAAGGACACTATCACTTCTTACAATAATACAAAACTTTTTTAATGGGACTTAAATTAGTGTGTTATATCTGGATATGCACTTTAAAGAAAAAAGGCGTTATGTTCGGGCCGAACTGTTTATATCCACCAAACACTGTCTATCTATATTCGATTTAATCGCGAATCCAATCTTTGTATTCAAACTGAGATCTGTTTTCACCACGTTTTGCATGAAGGTTCTACCACCAAATGATTTCCCAAATCCATATTTTCGCGAATTATAGAAAATCTTTCGAAATCAATTCTCTGCGGGATTTAGAACACAAAATCCCAATAAGAGCTAATGAGGTTCTAGGATATACCAAAACGTAAACCTATATGGGTAATATTCATTTGAAAGATTTTTTAGTTGTTTCAACTCTGTTGGTTCATTTTCAATTCTAAACATCCAACTCTGTTCCAAATTTCAAAATTTGTATCAATATTGCATATACATAAAACCAACTAAAAACCTTCAAAATAGCTTTACGTAACGCTACACAACATTTTTAACTTTCATGATTTTTGGTCATGTTCTTTTTCTTTATATTTACAGTTAAAAAATCGATATTTTCGGCTTCCATGGATTCCAACTAGGATGTCTAAAATAGGGTTAGCATTAAACACAGATGACAGTTTTTGTCAAAACGTCATTTTCGGTTAACCGAAAAAACCGGCTACTTGCAACCGTCACCAAAAATATTATTTTTTTCAATATTTTTTTGAAAATTATAATAACCGAAAACATACATAAATTTTTTTGAAAAAAATACCTAACCGAAAACCGTTATTACTTTACTTTAATTTAATAATATTATTCTTTTATTTTGATTTTCAGCCTTTGTTTATATATTATCCTATGTGTTGCATATTTAAACCACAAAATATTTTGGTTATCCATTTTGTAAACTATTATTTGTTTTTATTTTAGCCACTCATGTCACGTTTTGCGTTAAGCCAGCATTGTTAGACAACTGTTGTCCATATGCGTCAAACAAATAAAACCACCACTTGGAATTTTGTCACCCGTCTCCCATTTGTTATCTACTATTTTTCAGAAGCTTAGAAAAGATTCGATGCCTTTGAAACGAAATGTAGAGTAAACATGTGTTCCGCTTATAATCATTCGACAAAATATAATATGTATGTTAGTGGAAATAAGAATGAATTAAATTTAGTTAATCACATTTTGACATAGCTAAAAGGAAGTAAGCTAGGACTGTGACGCCAACGTGTAGGCAAGTTTTATTAGTACTGCAATGGTTAATACTAGTAGGCGTGGAATTATTTAAAACAAGTACGCCAGGGACGTACGCAGGATTTCATTTCGTGGGGGGGCCCAACTTGACCAACAATTATGAAATTAAAAAATGTTTTGTAGCGTTACATAAAGCTATTTTAAAGGGTTTTTAGTTGATTATATATGAAATATTGATACAAAGTATATAATTTCAATAGAGAGAGTTTACAATATTTTAGATATAACTTTGAAATTTGGAACAGAGTATAATAAATTAGTCTTTGGATGTTTAGAATTGAAATTAACCATATCAGAACACGTTCAGTATAGTACCCATACAAAAATTCCGCCTGGTATTTTGAAGTTTTTAACCAAATTCTGCAACGCATTTGACGCAATAACTAAAAATTTTTTCAAATGGACATTACCCATATAGGTTAACGTTTTAATGTATCCCACAATTTTTAACCACAGTAGCTCTTATTTGGCATTTTCGAATCTATTTCAAAGATTTTCAATATTTCTTCTTCTTTAAAGTACATACCCATACATCCCACATTAACTTCAGTCGCATTAAAAAAGTTTTGTCTTATTTTTGCCTTATTAAGTTATCAATTGAACACATTTTTACCACGAGGACTGATTCTGACAAGAAGATCTATATAAAAACCTATTAATGTTATTTGTAGACCATTAATTAATTGAAATCAATAACTCCAAAAAAGAATAAATCGAATCCCCGAGTGCAGGTTGGGCTTGTACCGAACTATTGTTAGAAAATAATATTCTTTTATGTCATAAAAACACCAAAACTTTACTATTTTACCAGAAGTGATAGAGCCAACTAAAAAATTCAGAAAATTACATTTATGGTATGTTCCAGTACTGCCAGAATCTACTCATTTTTAGTAGTATAAATGTATAGATTCTTGCAGGTTCTGGAACAGGCATTTAGAAAAAAAGAGAAAACATTTTTATCAGGAGTCGGGCGATACCAACAACGACTCATAGACTCCGAATTCTACTCGCAGCACCCCAGCAAAATGTTCGATGCCAAAGATGCCATTCAATCATGGGTGCAAGTGATCTGGCATGTCATCTTTTTAGCATCTTCATCGATGAATTTTATATGAGCGTGGACCCCAAAAGATGCTATTCATTTTTGGATCTAAAGCATGTCATTTACACCAATACTTTGACATGTCATTTTCACCAATGTTTTGGCATGTAATTTCCACCAATACTTTGGCAAAACTTTGCAATGACATTATCTTAAAGACAGGAGTTTTAACAACGTTGGTTGTGATTTCGAGTCGTCGACAATATCAAGCCTATTGTAAATAATTAATCTTATATATTTAGAAAATGTGTATAAATAAAAACACAAAATTCATCTCTATTGGTTCCATGGAATGGGTTCAAATGCTGATGAAAAGATCGGATCTTTCACGGCTTCCTTTGCATGGGTTCAAATGCTGATGAAAATATTCGATCTTTCACGACTTCCTTTGCATTGGTTCAAATGCTAATGAAAAGATCGGATCTTTCACGACTTAGTTTGAACCAATGCAAAAGATGCCATAAAATTACTTCATCGCATGGAACCCCTTCCTTCAAATTTTGCTGGGACTGTTTGAGACTACGAAATCCACATTCTGTTTCGGCAAAATTGTAGCTAAGTCCTGCGATTTAGCTACCGACAATTGTCGGTAACTCAAAAATGAGTTAGAGAATCGCTCTACTGATATCCCAATGGTTGTTGTTCCGCCTTATTTCTATCTTAATTGTACGATTAGAAGTTTATGAACTCAATGACATTTAAAACTTTTCAAGGACTATGACTTCTGTCGGCACAGCGGAGGCAAACTTATGAAAAGTCATAACTTTTGTTTTCTCGAAAACAAGTAAAAAAGTATCAGTCGGGTTTGCCGATAGCCTGTGTAAGTTGAGACTTTTATCTATAGACAGATCGAATACGGGCTTCATAACCAAAATCTTTGTCCTATTGTGTAGTCAGGGAGTTTCAGAATTTGGTGGCTTTTTTGGACGTATAAACTTTCCGACAAAAATATTTGGGTATAAAACTTCAAGATTGTGGGCGTTGTGATTAAATGCTTATGCTGAGTTCATAACTTTGACTTCGATAAGAGCGCAAAAGTTTTGCACTTTTGTGGAGAAAATATTTGAAAGAATGGTCCGTTTTGGAAGTGGACCTAATTTTGGAAGTCATTCCTTTTGATAGTTATGGTGTCAAGCCGTTATTTTAGTTGGTCATGATAAGATTTAGAGCTTTTGAACCGTTATGTCAGGAAGCATGGACTTACCACGAAAAATAGAATATCAAAATGTCCAATGGATTCTCGAACAGCCCATAAATTGCACTTATGTTGAAATTTTGTGAGGGAGGTATCCGAAGATGTTGTCGCATATAGACTTTCTTGGTACTTGATATACGTATGTACATCCGGAAATAATTTTAGGATGTTCAAAGTTTCGGTGAAATCGGATATTGAAATTTTGTGTGCGAGGTACCTGAAGGAGTGAACCCAATCTATGTCTCGAAGAAATCGATTTGGACATTCGAGAGTTATTGTGCGCACCATTTTAGCGAAATATTTTGTAGTCTTGTGTGAAAAAGGAATGGACCAATATGACTTAAAGTTCGATTGATCCGTTCGAGAGTTCTCATGCGCTCGAGCCAGACAGAGAAACAAACTGGGCTAAATCGACTCCAAATTATTTGAAGCGGCTTTTGTCGAAAGATATGAGGAGTCAAAGGTCATTATTTCGATGAGGTACATTTTTATAGTTAGTCTAAATTACAGCAGATTTTAATACCATTTAACCAATGTTTGAGCATTAATTTCGTTTACGGTTGAGCTACAAATTTGTTAATGGTAGGAAAAAAAATTCTGGTGGGTATGCTACTTATGGCAGATATTAGCACTTTATGATGCACAACAATAAATTTTTCCCCATTAAATAAATAATAAAAAAAATTAAGGTAGTAAAACAATTTTTTAACTGGGTTCAGAGATATACTTTACGGAAAACACTTGATATATCGTACATTTTTCCAGTAAACATGTCATTTCATGCACTTCCAATCCGCACAATAATAAACTCATCATTTTTTGAATACATAATGAGTTTAAAGCCTCAAGACCTTTATATTCATTATAGAATTCCTCGACCCTTTATTATTTGATAATGAAATTACAAGAGATAAAGAAGTTATTCAGATTTTACTGGAAGTTTTTCTCATAAAGAGTATTTAAACAAAAAAAATTTTAAATATTTCTTAGACAACTTGTTCATACATTACATTTTTACATAACCTTCAAAACAATCTAACTTTTCTTTTCAAAATTCCAAAAATATCAATTATTTTAGAGAAAAAACGTAATAATTTGTTAAAGTAGCTCAAAAAATTGTAGTCGACCAAATCATTTCGGGGGGGCCCGGGCCCCCCGTGCCCCTGCGTACGTCCCTGAAGTACGCCAAGGCTATAATCGGAAGGGGCCATATGATACCCTACACCACTACCCCTGGGAATTAGCTTTCCACAATTCAAAATTTGTTTATAGAACAAATAAACTTATTGTATGAAATAACTTTGTGGATTCTGGCACCGTATCACACCAAGCTTAAATAATAATTTAACAATTGTTTCACAAACATCCCAGAAGGGACAAGGTAGACTTCTCTCTTTATCAATAAGTGAGTGTACCCCGATTCATATTCGCTCAATGATATGGAACCCACTGCTTATCTCCGAGTCCGAATGGCGTGTCCTGAGACACCTCTTGTAGAGAAGTTGTACATGGCTGAAATACTCAGAAAATTTCGCCAACATTAAGTCTGTCTGGTTACTTTCCCAGCAAGAACTTTCTCAGAGAGTAAGGGGTTTTTATTCTCTTTTGCTAGAAAATTGTAAAAAGTAAACAGACACCTTCCCAGCAAAAACCAGCAAGCAATCAGCTGGCTTGCCAAAACAGAACAATTTGTCCGCCAATTTATTAAAAATAAAAAGAAAATGAAACGAATATGTATTTTTCGATTTTACAAATTAGTTCTCTATAAAACAATACAATTAGACTATGTTATTTCCACAAAAAAATTGTTTTTAATTTTTCACAAACATAAATCAGCAACAAATTAAAAACAGATGATTGATTGTTTTCAGGAAGAAGAAAAATTGCTAGTTGCTGCTAGAAGAAATTTGTCCAGCAAGAATTTGCAAACTCTCAGTGAAAGAACTGTCAAAATGTCTCTCTCGAATCGCTCTCTTTTGCTAGATGTTTTGTGTTAATAGACGACTTCCAGTAACAATTGGTACAAATTGTTACAAATTTTAGGGAAATCAGACAGACCTATTACTGAAGGCCAGTATTTTGCCTATGGTGAAAATTTGATGTTGCCTGGCTGGGGAATCGTTTTGAAAAAAACGTGACAAAGCGACCCATGCTGCAATGTATATATAAAAATCCAATTGGACAGGTGATACGCTAGGGCACCATGAAATTTGAAATAATGCAATAACTAAATGGAAAAATGTGGTTCTCTACACAAAATCCATTATATATTAGGTAGTAGGCCCGTTATGTAGCAGGTACGTTATTGCAGTTTACATCAGGGGTATAGGTTAGTAGTTCTTTTTCCATATGTAGGATACTTTGCCGGTATATGCCCTCCACGAAATAAAATATAAACCAAAAATATATTTTTTTTTAATTTTTCGTACAAAGGTAATGGTCCATTTTACCCGCTAAATAATTTAAGATCACCATCCAAAATTGTAGGCATCTTCCTCTCGTGCAAAATTTCGTGATTATTGTGGTGTAATTGCGACAAATAACTAGATATGTTATGCTGTAACTCTGTTATCTTATCACGTACACCAACACAATTGACATCAAAAGAAAGGTCAACAGTTCATCTTCCAAGTATAGCTTACTTGTCCGGAATGTCTCTTCCAGGAATAAAGATATAAGCTGTACATTAAAAATTTTCACACAAAAGTTGTGGTCCATTTAACCCTCTAAAAATTATCTGATCGCCATCTCAAATTGAAAGCTTCTTCTTTGTCATATACTTTTACTTTATTTATAATTTCGCGTTGATTGGACTATTACTGCGACCTGGAGAGCCGCTACAACATTAGATAAATATTATGTTTTTGGTCCATTTCACCCGCTAAATATTTCAGGATCATCAGCAATGAAAATAGGGATCTATTCTGGTCTGAACCCGACCTCCATTCAAAATTTCGTGGCGGCCTGGAGTTTGATTACAATTTATAATGGACAGACGGACGGACACACATCTCAAAATCGCTTTATTTCGTCGAGATATGAAGATTGGTATACCACATTGTGGGTCTCCGACGAATATTTCGCGGTGTTACATGCATTTTTACCGAAAGAAACTCATAATACTCTTTTCACATAGTGGTGTAGGGTATAACAAACCAAAACACTAAAGGAACCCATTTATATGTTAGAAAGTAGTTCCATTATCTTACATCTACATTGCTGTAATTTGCATTAAAAGAGAGGTCAAGAGTTGGTTTTCGTAATTTGCCGGAATATGTCTCACAGAATTTAAAATGTGGATCAAAATTAAATTTGTAAATTTCTTCTACAAATGCTATGGTCAATTTCACAAGCTAAACACTATGCGATCATTATTTTATTCAACATTATTTGGATCTTCCTTGACTAAAACTCTTACCTCGTGCAAAATGTTTGTCAGTATTGAACTGTAACTGCGATCTCTTGCCTGATTATGGTTACATTACACAGAATTAAACTTGTGGGATCCCTATATATATTAGGCTGTAGCACTGTTACCTTAAAACGTACATCAATATGATGGACACCAAAGGAAAGGTGGAGAGTTCCGCTTCCAAATATAACTCACGTGCACGCAGAGAAAAAATATTTTTCGCTTTTGTTGGAACAAAAATATATGTTTTGGTTCCAAAAATGTATTTGTTTTGTTCAAACATTGTAATCCAAATCCAAAAATACCATCTTTTGTTCCAAACATAGAAAACAAAAACAACTTTCGAATTTCCGCAATATTGTTAAAATCGTTAACAATACCGATTGTAGGAACTATCATAATCTAATTTTGTTTACAAAAAGTATTGTCAGCCCAGAAAACCAGCCCAGAAATTTTTGATTTGAGTGCATATACTTCTCATATACACTTTTCGCATAACTTGGATATAAATGTCGCGTATAATATCCCAGCAAAATGTTCGATGCCAAAGATGACATTCAATCATGGGTGCAAGTGATCTAGCATGTCATCTTTTTAGCATCTTCATCGATGAATTTTATATGAGCGTGGACCCCAAAAGATGACGTTCTTTTCTGGATCCTAAGCATGTCATTTTAACCAATGCGTTGAAAGTCATTTCCACCAATGCTTTGGCATGTCATTTCCACCAATGATTTGACATGTCATTTTCACCAATGCTTTGACACGTAATTTTCACCCATGCTTTGACATGTCATTTTCACCAACCCCTTGGCATGAAATTTTCATATTGTTTGGAAAATGGAAATGCTGTAGTGAAATATGGTTTTCATGAAAAACAAAACTCTTTATTAATTCAAACGAATTCATGAAATAACTACAATTAATTTATCAGTTTAGTTTTTCAAAAGTTTACATCCAAAATTGCAATGTAATCACCACCGCTGCAACGCAAAAGATTACTTCCTCCGTTCTCCGCAACTGATATTCTTTCATCTTCAATTATCTTCCCATCACCAGTTCAGATTTCGACATGGACTCCAAATGCACTCCTTTAAGTATTTTTATTTCGTAAATTACTTTTATTTTATAATTTTGTTATTTTATAACAACATTTTGGTAATTTATGCTCTTTTGTTTAGTGACGGAAATATGTAGGGATCTACAACCCGTCTTGCTTTAGGGATCTCTAAGAACAAAATGTAACGAACGGGGAGGAAGAGACTTTTTATGGAAAATACCATTTATGCTTAATTAATTTATTTTTAATTGTTTCCAAAAGTAGTTTCTTCTTTATTTTCAGATTCTTGTTCCTTTTCGTTTCGGATTTCTTTTTTTCAAATTCCAAGAAGCGAGATTTGATTGATTTCATTCTATGTCAGATTTAGAACAGACAAGGGAACTTTTAAAATAG
This sequence comes from Musca autumnalis, assembly GCF_047663935.1. Classification (NCBI taxonomy): domain Eukaryota; kingdom Metazoa; phylum Arthropoda; class Insecta; order Diptera; family Muscidae; genus Musca; species Musca autumnalis. Next base: position 123,904,476 of record NW_027411644.1, on the reverse strand, counting down.
CAATGTGTGCAGTCCGATTCTATTTTTAGCTCGATGGTTGGGACTTCATATAATACCAATTGTTTAGAAGTTTTAGTTGTTTGATATGCAGGAAATGTAAGACAACATCACGACGACAGTTCTAACAACTTTGGTCTGTTCCAGAAACTGCAAGAATCTACTTATTTTTACTACGATAACAATTTTTCCTTTATGTTATCGGAAAAAATAGTAAAAATTAGTAGATTTTTGCAGTACTGGAACATACCAAAATGAAAATAAACAGGTGTGTAAATAAAAACACAAACATCATCTCTATTGGATCGATGGAATGGGTACAAATGCTGATGAAAAGATCGGACCTTTCACGACTTCCTTTGCATTGGTTCAAATCCTAATGAAAAGATCGGATCTTTCACGACTTCCTTTGAACCAATGCAAAAGATGACATGAAATCACGTCATCGCAAAGAACCCCTTCCGTCAAATTTTGCTGGGATTGCAATCATTGATGAACACAATACATGGTTTGCTGCATTGGCTGACAACAAAGACAAACAAAAAGCCACAAGAACCCACCACAACATAAGGAATAATTAAACACCATAACAAACATGAAAAGGAAAGAAGAATGAAACAAATAAAAACAAGAGTCTCAGAAGTACATACACACAAAAACAAAGGTAAAGGCAGCATGTCATACAAACACACCACAACTCACCAAAATTGTTTTTTCAACACGGCATCGAATAGCGAGAGAAGAGAAACAAATTTTCGAATAAAAGAGAGAAATATTGTTCAGTTGACACAAACTATTTTTGGATTTACAATACTACATGAGGAATCCAACAATATGTTAACAATACATATTTTGCTCTTGGAATATTGTTGGATCAAACATATTTTTTTCTCTGCGTGTGGGTAAAATGTGTCTTCGAGGAATAAAGATATAGTCATTATATTCAGGGACGTACGCAGGATTTCATTTCGGGGACCCAACTTGACCAAAATTCATGAAAGTTAAAATTTTTTTTGATGTTTTTAACTCTAACAGAATTTTGGTGCATCCCGGAATTTTCAATCACACTAGTTCTTATTTGGCATTTTGGGTTCTAATTTCCGCAGAGAATTTCTAATATATAAGTCCCCGTTTTCGGTATCTAAAGATTTTCAGTATTTCTAATTTTTAAAAATATAGATCCACGCTTGAATGTAGGGATTGCATTCGCGAATATGTCGAGCAGATATATACAGTGTTTTAATGTTGCGGAGGATATAAACAATTCGGCCTGAACATAACGCCTTTGCTTCTTCTTTAAAGTAAATATCCAGACATAACACACTAACTTCAGTCCCATTTAAAAAGTTTTGTATTATTAAGTTTTCAATTGAGTTTTTTTTTACCACGAGGACTGATTCTGACAAAAAGATCTATCTCAAAAAATTGAAATAAATACGTCCAAAAAAAAAAATAAAATACGAGATTAGACTTGTATCGAATATTTCCAATCAAAAATTATCTACGGCTTCCTTTTTCAATGCTGGGTATTGTAAGAAAATAATATTCTTTTATTCTTTTTTCCGTTTTAAAGAGAATTAATTCAAATAATCTTTTATGTCAGAAAAACACCAAAACATTATATTTTAAAAGAGGTGACAGAGTTCATGCAAGCCAACTAAAAAAATTCGGAAAATTTGATTAAGAAAAAAAGAAAGCATTTTTATCAGGAGTCGGGCGATACAAACTAACACTCATAGACTCCGAATCCTACCCACAGTACTGTTAGAGACTACGAAACCCATATTTGGGCTTTGCTAAAACATGGTCGAAAATCTCCCTGTAAAAAGCTCGGCAAAATTTTAGGCAAGTCCTGACAAAATCGAAAAACTCCATCAAATACCGCAATGACAATAACCGTCTCGTTTATATTTTAATTGTACGAGGAGATGTTTAAGGACATGATGACATTAAAAACCTTTGCAGGGACTTGCCCATTGATTAATCACTTTTGTCGGTTCAGCAGGGCAGACTTATAAAAATTCATATATTTTATTAGTTTTCTCTTTGGAGTTGAGACGTATATTTGTCCGTCAATCGGTATGTTTTCCATGAAAAACGTTTTATAGCACAGCCTTTGGAAGTTACGAGTTTGGATTATAACGCTAACACGTCGTGATAAAATTTTTCTTGTGTTTTTCGACGACGTGGGTTCAAGTCCAAGCATGGCTCATCTGGTTTTTTTATTTGAAATTTTGCCTGTTAGGGCGAAGATAATATTAATTTTTATGAATTTTTTAGTTGGAGTTGAGCTTGATTATCAATATAAAAAATCATAACTTTTGTTTTCGGGAAAAACAAGTAAAAATGTATCAGTCGAGTTTGCCGACAAAGACATACACAAAATCAAATCTTTTTCCAAAAAAATTGCTTAGTCTGGGAGTTTCAGTGCCCTTCAAAAACATCGAAAACATTTGGGTATATAACTTCACGATTGTGGGGTTTGCGAATAAATGTTTATGTTATGCTCAAAAATTTGACTTCAATAAAAGTGCAAAATTATGTTGGTCACAGAAAGATTTAGAGCTTTTGGGTCAGAAATCATGGACTTACCCACGAAAAATAGAATATCGCTGTAAACAAGACTGAAAACTGTATTGGTCAAAATGTTCAATGGATTCTCGAACAGCCCTTAAACTGCACTTATGTTGAACATTTGTGAGGGAGGTATCCGAAGATGTTAATCCACCAATCTGCTACTACAACGGCAAACATCGTGAGTTCTACTCGGAGGTGGCTAATGGATCCCGGATGCAGGACAACCTTAGGGGCGGTCGAACATCTACTTTGAAGGTGTCCATTGTAATACACAAGAAGACGCGGACTGTTGGCTAGATACAATATAGATACTCTCACTACGATACTGAACTAACAATTTTTTGAATACAGAATGAGCTTAAAACCTCAAGACCTTTATATTTATTACAAAATTCCGCGACCCTTTATTATTTGATAATGAAATGACATAAAGAATTAATTCAAATTATATTAGAAAAAAAAAAACGTAATAATTTGTTAAAGTAGCTCAACAAATTTTATCGGACCAAATCATTTCTGCGTACGTCCCTGATTTTATTAACAATTTTAACAAATTTCACACAAAAGTGTTGGTCGATTAAATTGCAAGCTTCTTCTATGTCGTAAACTCAATCCTTACTTAAAATTTTACGCCGATCAGACTATTATTGCGACCTACAGATCCGCTACAAAATCGGGTAAAAATTATGTTTTTGGTCCATTTTATCGCCTTAATACTTTGCGATCATCACCCAAAACTATAGGAGTATGTTCTAGTCTAACCCCGACCTTCGTACAACATTTTGTGAAGATTGATCCATTATTGCGGCGTGTAGCGTGATTACAATTTTTAATGGACGGACGGACACACATCTCAAAATCGTTTTATCTCGTCGAGATATGAATTTTGGTATACCACATGGCGCGTCTACGACGAATATTTCGCTGTGTTACATGGATTTTTCCGAAAACAAACTTATATGTAATACCCTTTCCACATTGTGGTGTAGGGTATAAATATAAATTCTCAATGTATATGCAACGTATTTTATACACCCAACTATGCGCCCAACGACAAAAATCAAAAAATTCATGTCATTATTTTAAAAACTTAAATACGGAAATCGCTTGTAAACATTTCAAAATTTTCGAAACTCAAATTATTTTTGCCATTTTTACGGTTCTCCTTAAGAAAAAGGCTTACAAACATGACTAATCTTGGAGAAAAAATAATTTAAAATGGAAAGAAATGTTTACATTATAAGTGAGTTTCGGAAACAAAGGACTATTTTGATTAAGTAGAATGATTTAGCAAATCTCCTAAGCAATGTTTTCCTACTTATAACAATTCCTTTAATTTGCAAGGGCTACCAAATATTTTAGTTATATTAAATATGCAAGAATCGCAGTCGGATTCTACGAGTTGGAGTCGAGCAATTTTGCTGGATAGAATTACAACATTAAATTCGGGACACCATTTTTTTCAAAAAATCATTATTTTAAAACAAAAATATAAGAAAACAATTACGTAAACGGTATATCATACTAAGTTAGAGGGCGATTCACAGGATATCTACTATCCTTTCTAAATTTTCATGTTTTCGATAAGTCCACAAAAATTTATGGCAATCGGTTCAGTTTTCGAGTTGGCACCGCAAAACGTTTTTAGAAAAAGTTTCGTATACGGCCATTTGCCACAATACTTCGTGATATTTTTCAAATAAAAATTCAGAAAGCAGATTTTGTTATGTTCTTTCAGAAGAAGAAAATCTAAAAAAAGTTTTGTAGTTTTCTTGGATAAAATTCATGAAAAATGGCTTTTTAAAGCTCTCGAAGCGTTCCTAAAATGTTGGCTTACGTCCATTTTAAAACCTTTTCATGAATTGCTTATAATTTTTACCGCATTCAGTTTTTATGATTTGTATTGCCCCTTAATTTTCACATATTTTTAAAACATAAAGATTTTCTCGCGGGGAAGAGTTCCTTCCAAAATTTATTCGTGCGAAGAAAAAAAACGCCAAAACCGACAAAAGCTTTCTAAATTGTATCTTGTTGCCCCTTTTGGATGTAAGATTCAGTAGTAATAATAATGATATGAATGTTACTTCATATTTATGTTCCGTAGTCTAGTACAAATACCCTTTCTAAAGAATACGTTAGGAAAAGCCAACAAATTAGCCTCTATGGGCAAAATATAGGATAAAGTTAAAAATGTATGCAACTTTTATTAATTTTAGTGGTATAGGAATTTACCCTCGGAGTCGGAGCCGGATTCGTGAAAAAATCGATCGGGAGTCGAGCCAAAAATACATCGACTCCGAAACCCTGGTCAAAACCTTAATAAAAAAAAGAACCCAAGGAATACTAATTATTATTGTTTGAAAATAAAAAAATATATATATATTGAACTTCTTCACCAAAAATGCACATGTCCTTTGAAACCAAAAACCCTGATCTCAAAAGCAATTGTTTGCTGAAAACCTGGTTATGTCGTTGAAACTTTGTTGCTTATTCTCTTTTCTGATATGTGTTGAACATTAGGGGCAGGCAAAAACAAGCAGAATTGCGTTTTTACTTTTTCGAAATTGTGAAAAAACGTTCCGCACAAAATGCAATTACTTTAGCTCAAAACCAACTTTTTTATTTGAAATTTTTTGTGATTTTTAAAATGTGATAATATTTTTTTTAAAAATTGATGTTTGGGTATAACTTCGGTGGAGAATATCCACAAACAAGAAACAAGGGAACTGATGAGAGCCAGTGGCGTGGATCGAAACTATAGTATTCCCTGCCTTGCCCCTTGGCGAACAATGCCAAATCTTTTCCACTAATAAAATAGTTGTTTTAAAATATTAAAACAACAACAATGGGATTAAGCCAGACTATTTTGAAAGAACAAAATTGCAAACGCTATCCCAATAAAAAACGCCACAATGTTTCTAAAATACTTTATACTTTTTATACTTTTTTTTAATAAATTTTGATAAATTTTTAATAAAAAGTAATTTGATCCAAAATATGTCATTTATTTTTCGAGATATATCGATTGTAAAATATGCAATACTATTTTTTAATAAAATTGAAGATATTATGCAATAATGTTAACAAGATTAAAATTTTATTTAAAGTAACGCCTTAGAATAATAACATTTATAATAAATTACTCAAATGCAGTAGCATTTTCTACTACTTAAATTCAACAAGATATATAAAAAGAAACAGGAGAACAAAAGAGTATTTTTTAATAAGTTTAAATAAAATCTTAGCAAGAATACAATGGTCATTTATGGGTAATAAATTTTAAATTTAATGAATGTGTTGTTTTGCACAGTGGAAAAATGTCTTGAACTACTTTTATGGCTCTTTCAGCACATATGTTACTTCTCTGCTGCTTCGGAATTGCTGATTCTTCCTGAACCCAATGTCTTTGAAAGCACAGGTGAGCGTTTTTGAAAGGAAGTAAGGCTAGATTTAATTTTGAATAGTCATCGATTTTAAAACAATGATCGAAAACCATATATCAAACCATGTGCCAGATATAAACTCACAAATTGAATATAATTGCGTCCGATTTTTAAAACTGGGAAATGAAACCCAGTTGCAAATTTTAAAATCGATGTAGCTTAAAAACTAAATGACAGATTTTTGATACAGTTGCATATTTGAAATCGATGCACTAAAACCAACTAAAAAAAAATTATTTCCAAGAACAACTATTGCAGAAAAAAATTTCTCAAATTTAAAAATTAAAAAAAAAAGTAAACTAAAAAAGTTCGTTTTTAGCTAAAGTAATTGCATTTTGTGCGGAAGGATTTTTTACAATTTCGAAAAAGTAAAAACGCAATTCTTATTTTTTTTGCCTGCCCTACATGCCATTTCCACAGATTTTTGATATTCGAAAAAAAAAATGAAAAAATGACTAACCCTATTGAACATGTGTGCTGCAAAATATCAGTATGCGTGTCCGATGCTGTTTTATTATAGCAACAATATCAAATAGCATCAGCATCGCTAGCAATATTTTTGTAAAATTTGTTGCTACATGTTGTCGTTGTTCGTTGTGGCTAAACATATATCGAAGAAATTTTAGCAGTCAAAGCTGCAAATATTCGGTGCTTTTGCTAATATGGCGTTAGCATTAAACCCTGCTAAATTCTTCAACATTAGCTTTATTTGCGTTCATGCTCCAACCGAAGACAAGGACGAACAAAACAAAGATACATTCTACGACCGATAGATACATATGACCGTTGCCCTACCCATGACATTAAAATTATTCTAGCCGATTTAAAATTATTCTAGGCGATTTTAATGTCAAAATTGGAAAGGAGAATATCATTGGCCCAACAATCGGGAAATTCAGTATCCACAGTAAAACATCTGACAATGGATTGAGGCTGACAGACTTCGCAGCTGCAAAAAAAAACATGTTAGTTAGCAGTAGCAGATTTAAGCATCCCGATATTCATAAGGGCACCTGGCTGTCTCCAGATCAAAGAACAGAAAATCAAATTGATCACGTTGTGATAGATGGAAAGCATTCATCGAGCGTTTTGGGTGTACTATCGTTCCGAGGAGCAAACATAGATTCGGGCCACCAACGTATTGCAGCAAAGGTGCGTACCAGATTAAAAGTAGCAAATAAAGTTCGAACAGACACAACATGTAAGTTGGACATCGGTAGGTTGCAATCACAATAGATAGCCACAGCATGCTCCACTCAACTGGCCCAATTGCTCAATCAAAGCACTCCTCGTCCCAAAAAGAATGGAAAAATATTGCCCATTCCATGCAAACAGCCGCAAAATCCATACTTTGATACTAGAGACCTACACCAAGGAACCCTTGGTATGACCATAAGTGTCGTGCTGCTACCGAAAAGAAAACTGCGGCATATGGGGCTAGCTTAGAATCAGTAGCAACGCGTAGCCTCGAGAAAGGTATCGGGAGAAAACGAGAGAGGAGAAACGTCTTTTCCGCAAAAAAAAAGAGAGAGATGGAAAAGCGGGAGTGTGAAAAAATCGAGATGTACAAGAGTCAGAATGAATTCTGAAAATTCTACTAAAGAGTGAAACCTCAAACTGATGGTACATTCTCCTGCAGAGACCAGGTAGGTAATTTGGTAACTGATACAGATAATATATCTGCATAGGATTATTTATAAACAAAAATATCTCATTAATAGAATAAAATTTGCCAGGCGTTAAAGAGGAAGAAAAAGTTATACCTCTTAGACGGCGTAGCACACTGAAAGAAATATTACGTTCCATCAATGAAATTTGTAATCGATTTTGAACCAACGTAGAGCTTCATTGAATAAGCGAAAAAAGTTTCATTGAGTTTCATTGAAGTAAAATTAACTAATTTGTTCATTGATGCAATTCAACTTTTTCATTGATGCAATGAAACTTCTTCATTGATGCAATGGAACTTCCTCATTGATGCAATGAAACCTCTTCACTCATGCAATGAAACTTCGTCATTAATGCAAAGAAATACTTTCATTAATACAAAGAAATACTTTCATTAATGTAATGAAATACTTTCATTCATGTATTGAAATACTTTCATTAATTCAATGTAGCCTTATGTTGGTTCAAAATCAATTACACATTTCATTGATGTAACGTACGATTGCATTTATGTTATACTCACGTTTTCATTTTATACTCACGTTTTCATTTTATACTCACGTAATGAATAAAAATTAAGTCAATTCTAAATATGTTTAATTTAATTGCTGGTCATAGGGACTGGACTGACAGGTTCGTGGTAAACTGCAGTATGCGGCGGCAATCGAACAGTCACAATTCACCTGATAATAACACTATGAGAAGATCAACAACTAACGTCCGGAGGTTGTGGGAAGCACCGCACAGCCGAACCAACATCAAAGAATTTAATCTAAGTTTAACACCAATACACCTCATTTACCATTTAACACATCTGCAATGTCTCCAAAACAACACTGCACATCAAATTCGTCCAATAGCGCTTATTAACAATATAACTTCCTCAAATTCACGATTATCATCTCCTCAACCAACTACTAACTTTATTATTGCACCCACACAACACCAGCGCGTATAACTCAAACACTCCACTAACACCCTGCTTACTCAACCTCACATTCCATATCCAATCCGCTCTAACCACAATCTTTCCATATAATGCAGTAAAACTGCAACGGTCCTAGAAGTAATATAGTGGAAATCACACAATTTATAACAAGCAATAATATCACAATAGCAGCCATTCAAGATACAAAACTCACCCCAGACTGCAGATTGTCGAGTCATGTTAGCTTTGTCATTGTCAGGAAGGACAGAGACACACATCACGGTGGTGGAGTTGCGTTCATCTTTGATCGCAACGTAAGCTGCAGAATTATAGACTTTCCCACACCCTCTTCACCGGACAACATCATTTAGACATTGCAATTGCCGTTCTGACTGCAGGCTTACAACTAGAAATCATCAATACCAAAATCCCGCCTGTCAGCAGCTTTGGGTCTGTTTATCAGCCTTCAATAGCTTATCTGTCTGACAATGCCATCAGTTAAAGAGAACTAAGAACCATCATTCGTTGGACGGCCAAACACAACATTCTATCAGGACGAATTCCGCAATGGAGACCAAACTTTTCAAAACCTGCAGTGCGACTCACAAAACAGCCAGAAAACCTACGCCTAACATCCTCAGATGATCTTCAGATACCAACTCTGAGATACACTTGTAAACCAGCACCTCAGAGAAAAATAGTTACATAATCTGGATAGTTGTGAAGCTGGTTCACATACGTTTTAGGCTACCATTAAAAGTCTATCAGGAGCTAATGCAAAGAAGGACAACATAGCGATAAGTTTCGGCGGTGCTGACATTTACGATTCCAAAATATGTGCGTTTGAATTCTGCCAACAGTTTATTGTTCGTCCGACAGAACAGAACAGGACCATAAGATCGGTCCTCAGAAGAGCCAAGAAGATCAATAATGAGGCTTCCCTCCGATTCACCGATGAGGTTAACACAGCAATAAACAAGGCGGAACCATCCAGAGCCTTAGTACCGGACGGCATATCAATGGTCGTGCTTCAACACCGTGGTCCAGCAGCAATTTGTTATATAGCTAGTATCCTGATATGACCAGAATTATACATCTTCCAAAATCAATCTCTACAGGCTAATCTCCCTTTTATTACCCTTGTTAAAAGTTTTGGAGTCCCTCTGAAAGGCGCATAGTACCACAATTGCCCCTCACAGATGTCACAACAGTATAGCAAATGGGTTAAATCAGACAAAACCTGTCGCAAGAACATAAGTCGTTTAACTTGATTTATCCAGTGCATTCGACGCAGTCGATTACGCTATATTAATCGACGATATCCTAAAATCAACGTTGTCTAACACAACCAAATGATGGTTGTGTAATTACATAAACGGTACGTAGTGCTTAGAGGCAAGAAGTCAAAGAGAAAGGTTAAAATGCTGGCAACGTATAAAGCCATCTGTCGGTCGGTCATCTTACCATTCAGATTAAACCCACATACTTCCACACAAACACAATCTACACTAAACAAGTTCGACAACTAATACATTTAATATCCAATTTAACATCTTGATGGATTCCGGGGAAGACAAAACGCACGACACAGCCAAACTGTTACAACAATAGTTTAAAGCTCTACTGGCCTTCTTGATTAGCATATTACATGTTTATAATACACCAAATATAAGCAGATATATTTGTCATTATAATACATTAGGGGCATTATTGGCCATCAACACCAACACATGCGATATTAATTTAGAGCTTAGATGGTCAACTTTTACTATCAGGTTCTCCCCAGTATCCGCAATTGAAATAAAATTTTTCAAATTGAAAAATGCCCCCAACCAATGCTGGGCAATCATCATTACAATTCAAATCCAAATCATGGAAAATTGGGATGGATTAGCGACTATAGCGATGTCTCCGTCGTTTGATCACCTACGCCAACCTACTCTACATCGTTAAAAAGGTGGTATTTATACTTTTAATCCGTTATGGAAACGCAAATGTTCGCATAAGTATAACGTTGACTTTTTCTCCACATAAGTTTTCTGCTCATTACGGCACTCATTCTTCCCCTCCGGCACCCACATCAACAACCAAAATATGTGGACGACCCGATCAAAAATGCCACCTTTATCGTCATAACAAGTTTTATGTGGAGAGACGGACGGACACACATGGCCAGATCGACTCAGCTCTTCGTGACATTCATTCTGGTATATAAAAGTGTGACAAACTTTTACGGAAAAACAAATTAGTGGTATATGGTATAAGTAAGACTTTCTGATGAGTTAATCTATAAATCCTTAAATATAGTAGCTTAGTCTTAAGGAATGTAAATGCACACCGTCCAGCCAGAATAAGGCCAAGACGGCAATAAAGCAATAAAAATCTAAGCTTCTTTCGACTGTATTGATTGTATGAAACGAACGAACGAATTAAGCAAATGAATGTAGTACATATCGCACCTTGTCAACAAAAGAGTAGTAACTCAAAATATCTTTTATTTCAGTAGAGACAAAAAACTGTTGATACATTACTAGTAACTCGGAAGACATGAAGAGTGGCATAATGGTATTTTTTGACGGAAGTGTAGACATTTTTTGACGGAAGTGTAGAGATTTTTACAGTGGTTGGAGTTGGGCACTTTGTATCGTATTTTTATAAAAAGTGAAAATTTTAAAATTTTGAGTTAAAACCCTTTTGTTGAACAGACGCGACATGTTTCCTGTTTGTTGGGACTACTGTTGTACCTACATGGTAAAGAAAACGCTTACCCATTCTATATAAATAGCATGGCAAGAAACCATTAGTTTCTGTACGTACATATACACATACATATACACACATTTTAAAATTGTTGTTATGCCCTAATTAACTACTCATAAAAAATAAATAATAAAGCAAAGAACTATTTTTCTCACCTTGTTTTTAGAGTAGAAACCTTTTGAATTATCTTGATGCATTTGTCAAGGACTAAAAAAATGATGAATGCTTGGATGACTTCATATGCATACGTACATATATGACATTCACATCTTAAAGAAATTCATTACATATAGCATAATTAGTCTAAAAGTTGCCAAGATTTGACAAAACATATTCATCCTTTCAATTACTTTGGGTGTAGGTCGCAACACTTAACAAACGTAACTTGTAGCATTAAATTCAAGCACATAGTTTGAGGAGTATCTACAGCGGAAAAATGATGGTATATTATAGAAAAAATAAGTATGCTATATACTTACTATTAACATTTACAGGAGATTAAAGGGATGCTGAGATAAAGAGAGGACTTTTGTTGACTAGTCCACTTTGCAGATAATTTAAAACTCCGAGATGATATGTTATAAACTATTTAACATTGATAGAAAATTATTTATTTAAAACACTAATTACCCAGCAAAAAGTTTACCTCCAAAGATTCAGTTAAATCAAATCTACAAGTGATTTGGAAGTACATCAAATTATGCATTTTCACTCATGATTTTTACAAGAGCGTTACTACTGAAAGATGCACTCCATTAGCACTGAATTTTAACTAACTCTTTGGCATTGCATTTTAACTAACCCTTTGAAATCGCATTTTAACTAACCCTTTAGGGTAGAATAGGATGCAGTCCAATTTGCATCCAAAGCACGTGTTTTGATGCAATGTTTTGGATGTGAATTTATAGGCACTCTTTGGAGTGTGTTTTTATTCAGATGCAATAAAAATGCAAGCCATTGCAAAATATTCCAGAATAAATAAATATTATTTATTGTTTGTGTAAAACTAGAATAATAAGAATTTTATTACATTAACACAAATTATGAAATTGCTTCATTAAATTCAATCGCAACTGAGTTTGTTTCCTCCACTCTCCATTTTATACAAGCTGAACTGTTCTTGTTTCATCTGCTAAAGGGTTACTTATATTGTCTTACCATCACCATTTAAGCTGGGTACACATTGTCAGTTTTGAATGACAGCTTTGTTGTTGTTTGCTAGTGTGGCCGTTCATTTTTGTCATTCATCATGCAACCACAAAATATTTTTTTATAATAAAATAGAATGAATGTTATTTTAGGCATTAATAGGCAAAAGTTCATTCATTCTGACTACAGGAAATCATTTTTGAGAAAAAATTTCAAAAAATCATAACCCTAGCGTACACACCATAGACCGGACCATGGCGGGTTAGTAGTGGTTTTAAATGTCAGCTACAGAGAAATCATTAGCCGACAATGTATGGTAACATGGGTCGCCCTCACCACTTTTTTTCAAAATATTCTCATATCGACACCGTTAAATTTTTTTCAAATATTATTTTTGGTAAAAATATTAGCAATTCTTATAGGACATCGATATAGGACATTTTCCAACGGACTCTAAAACTTTAATTTACCATACTTCTTCCTTAAATATCAACCTTAAGCGAAAAGGGAACATGTTTTCTATTGAATAATCAAAAATGATTCTAAAATTCACAAAAAGAAACAGATTCTATTACTTAATTGAATGAAGTACCTTGAATTTAAGTACAAAAATTATATTATATTACTAAAACAAGATACGTTTAGGAAAGTATTTGATTTTAAATTCACATTATAGGTTGGCATATCTATGGCACAAAGAATTTAAGTTAAACATGACAAATTTCTAACATTAATCCACCACACCCCTATTATGGCGTAGGCGCCCCACCCCTTACATATTTCATAATATTAATATATTGACATTTGTAATTGATTTTTTCATGTGAATTATTTGGATTTATATTCTTCAGTAGTTGTCTTCTAACAGTATAAAATATGTTTTTGATATCACAAATAAGAATATCACAAAACATACCTACAATAATTATTTTTACCGATTCCCTGAAAACACAAAACCGAGTGCATCCGCTATCATACCTATGACACAACTGCCAACTTTTGGGAGATTATAGATCTTCGCTAAACTCACAATTTTGCCTTTAACGGATTTATTCTAGCACTTGTAGAAAATCGGAGCTGGTGAGCCGCCCCAGTGGCGAAGGCGCCCCATGTTACCATATTTAAGAATTCAATTAAGATTTGTTTCTAAATAATTAACAACTTCGATCGTTTCTACTTTTTCCGCATAGGGAGTTGTAAATACGACGATTAACTGTCGTGCCGTCTAAGCTTTTATGTGTAGATGAAGATGGAAAAAAGTCAGTAAAGATATTTGAAATTTCTTGCTACCATATTTCATAAAATTAGGAAAATTGCGAACCTTTCTTTTGGAAATAACAAATTTGTAAAAACTGTTCGGGTTATTTTTAAAGTTATTCATCTTGGCAATATAATTTGAGTAACATTTACAATTTTCAGCATTGTAGCTATAATTTATATAATTTAGAGAGGAGTTACACTGTTTACATTTCTTAAACAGCCTACTTTTGATATTTCTTAGTCGGTGCAGTGCTGGAAAAAAACCATGAAGGTCTTTGTTCCACGACACTTTTTGACATTGGCATAGATTTTAAGAAAACATAATTAATTCTGTTATAGAACTGTGAAACAGAAGTATCTAAGTCATCATCATAAGTCCAGCTAGTATTGCTTAAGAGAGATTTAAGCTTTAAGATGTCAGAAGATTAAATCTAAACGGCGATTTTTATCATTTAATATGTGATTCATTTGATATAAGCATTGGTCGAAAATCAAATCCCAGAAAGGTTCCATTTCAGCAGTGTTAACTGATGGTACATAATCTAATATATTATCCCCAGAAACCCAAGAAGCATGAGGCAGATTAAAATCGCCCATGCATATTAAAACATTATTATTAGGAAGAGAAGACCAGGCAGTTTTTAGTAAATTAGCATGTCTCAAATATGCATCTATGCTTGAGTTAGGTGGAATGTAGGAACAAGTTACAAAATTATATTACCAAGGAATTTTAATTTCACGCAAATAAATGCATCATTAGGATTTATGGATACATTAATCAATTCAGAGGAAACTGAATTATGAAAACTGCTATCAAAACACCTCTTCCAACTTTTATTAGCCTATCATTCCTATAAATCTGGAAATTATCACAAAAAATCTCGGTATCCTTAATGTCTGGTTTGAGCTAGGTTTTAAGATAACGACTATTTAGTTTAGCTTTCAACCGTCTAACATTTTGATAAAGCAAAGGGTTTGTTCGAGCATATCCAATTTTTTGAAGCTGACGAAATAACGGTAGGATTGTCAGGTTTTGGTCTTTCGGTAGTATTTTCAGGTTTTTCTCTACGCCTAAATATAAATTCTCTTATTAAAGTTTCGTCAGGCCAAAAAGATTAATTGACTATAGTATGTAAATTGTTGATATCTTTGGAGTCGATTTAAGCCTGTCGAACTGGAGCGTGCAATAACTCTTGAACGGATCGACCGATTTTGTCCAAATATTGGTTCTAGTAATATTTTTTCCAAATTTAGTTTAAGTTCGAAGATAGACCATAGGTCCACTCCTTCGGATAACTCCCACACAATACTTCGCTAAATTGTGCTCACGACTACTCTCGAAAAAGTAAGCGAATTGGTCAATATTTTGAAGATGAAATTTTTTGCGGCAGATTTTGTTCATGGTCCTTTTTTCGACGGTGCAAGTATTTTTGATATAACCCTGCCGGTACTAACTAAAATGACTGATGAGCATGATAACTCACCTCCTAAGTTTGCAATTAGTCGAAATTTTGCACATACTGAAATTTCTTCCAAAAGTCTATACTTCAGAAAACATATTCGAGTACCTCCCTAATATCAGCATTTTCGCTTAAGTGTTTACAGTTTCGTGGGTAATTCCATGGTCTCTGACATAATGGTCAAAAAGCTTTAAAGCCTACGTCGACCTTAGTTGGCTGTTAATAAAATGGAAAAATGGTGTCATGCTTAAGTGTTCCATACGCCATTTTTGACATTTTGAGATAAAGGTAGCTTACTAGGTTTTGAAACATGCTCTTTCAGATTTTTTAGTCGGATTTTCTCTATCTCTTATAGATTCTGAGATATTCAGATGCCAATATGTTCCATATCCGCCTTGCGACACCTAAAAAATTTATCATTTTGTTCCTGGCGTATGGAACAAAAAGAGACAAAAACGAATTGTTCCGCACCAAAAATGATGGCGTTTGGAACAAACAATTGCCCAATTTTTTCAAGTTGCGAATAATGTGGCGTATGGAACAAATTGTTTTAAAGGACTTGGTTTAAAAACTGAAGAATAATAGTTTTTAAATCTAAATATTTTTATTATTTTAAATATTGTACTGTTATATGAAACTAAATTTATTTTCGCTTAATTTTAACGCCTCCTCCTAACACAAAACATATTCGATAAACTAAACAAAAAATCGTGATTCTTTAAAGTGACAAGTGGCAACCCCTTAAATAAATGTAAAGGAAACATTTAAAATGGTATCTAATGTTTTTCATTCTCATACCACTATTTCATTTAATACACAGTTGACAAAAAGTTGGTTCGGTGAAATGTGACATAACGCGTTCCATGTGAAGCAAACTGGCATAAACACGAAAAAAATAACCCATGGAACAAATGAGGAACTTTTTGCAATTGTAAAAATTGGCCATATTTGATTGTGGGCGAAGCTTTTATTTATAGGACTGGCAGTACTTCTTGATTTCTTCTTCAACTGTTGGCACGTTGAGGTCTTTATGTAAATTTGAGTTTCTTAGCACCTGAAATCATACGAAGAATATTCGACTGTCTTCTTTGAAATTTACTTACATTTGAGGCACTTGCTATCCCCAAGAGTTGGATTTCGTACGACCAAATTGGTTTTATTGTGGTTTCGTATAAAAGGTATTTGTAGATTGTTGTCCAATAAGCCACTGGATTTGGGAGCATTTTCACTTCAGTTCTGTTAATTTTGATTCAGTATGAAATTTCCACGTAAGCCTTCGATCTACATATGTAAACACCAATGTATTTCGTATGTTCTGTATGTGGTACTTGCACGTTAAATAATTTAACGAATCTCATCTATGTGTGAATGTTATATGAGTGCATTTGGCCGCATTTGACGCTATTCTCCATTTTTTCAGCCAATTTTCAAGAGAACTTATTGCGATTGTAACTGGAGAGATGCAATTACGCGGTCTGTGTGGATACTAACGAATCACAGTGGTTCAGAATCGTTTTTTCCTGGTCAAAATTCTGTAACTTTTGAACGGATAGAGATATATTCATAACTCTTCGGTCGGGTAGTTGCAGAGAAATTCAAGGTCAAAGTTAAACTTTTGAGTTTTTTAACTATTTTTCATCAAAGTATGAGTGTTTTTGTGGTTTTTATATCTTCCTATGTATTAAAGATGGTCAAACACCAACAAATAAACAAAATAATTACCAAAAAAAAAACTAAAAAAAAATCGAAAAAATTTCGAAAAAAAATTTTTTTTTAAAAATTGTAAAAAAAAATTTACAAAAAAAAAAAAATTAAATTTTTTCAAAAATTAAAAAAATTTCCTTGGGTTTTAATAAAACTTATATAACTCGTGCCACCGTGGTGCAATGGTATGCACGCCCGCCTTGCACGCAGAAGGTCGGTGGTTCGATTCCCCGGCCAGGCAACATCAAACATTTTTTCAACGGTGGCAAAATACCCCTCAGTAATGTTGGCGACATTTCCTGAGTATTTCAGCCTTGAAAAACTTCTCCACAAGTGGTGTCTTATGACACGCCGTTCGGACTCGGCGATAAACAGTAGGTCCCGTATCATTGAGCTAAATATGAATCGGGGTGCACTCATTGATATGAGAGAAGTCTCCCTTGTCCCGTATGGGATGTTGTGGAACAATGTTTGTTGTTGTTGTTTTATATAACTCGTATAAAAACTCATATACTCAAAATGTTGTAATTTGTGTCAAAAAACTGTAATTCATATGGAAACAGTATAGAAAAACACACATTTTTACCCATGTAATTTCAATAAATTTAAAAAAGTGTTAAACGGACGGAACGGGACGGGTACAAAAATATATATAGGCTGGAATAGGAGACTTTCGGGCATATTTCTGTGAAAACAGAACTTTGTTCCATGTTGTTCCACAAAAGTTCTAGTCCACTAAATTTGGAATTTCATAAAATTTAGTACCCGAGGAAAAATAAAATAGGTCATGTTGTGTAAACGCTACTGTAATTTACTAAAACTATTTTTAAAGGCCATAATCCTACCTACCTTACAAAAAAACAATGAACACAATAACTGTTATAGTTTCAGAGAAATAGCTTCGTCTTTCTCCAGAAATTAGCAAAAATTACGTATTTCCCAAAAATGGGGAAAATGCTCGTCTTTAGTGGCACGCCACGCCCACACCTTCCAATATTTGGGTCTAATTTTTTGGTTTCCTTAGTTTCAATATGTTTACTATCGAATCCCATATAGAAATTAAATATCTTTGACAAAACAAAATTTTGATTTTTGGCCAGGAAAATCGATTCCTGAACCATTGTGCGAATGCAGTATCGTCTGCGATCCTTGTGAGTGTTTTTTTGGTAGTAACTCGCATATTTTGTATAAAAGTCCTTCATGCCATACCTTATCGAAGGCTTGAGAAATATCTATAAATAAAGCCGTACAGTACTGCTTCTTTTAGAAAGCTTCTCTGATATAAGTGATAATGCGATGCACCTGTTGTATTGTGCTATGTTTTTTTTTTTCGAAAACCGAATTGGTGTTCAGGTATTATATTACATATATTTATGTATGGTGTAATTTTCAATAACAGGGTTGATTCAAACAGTTTTGATAATATCGACAGAAGACTTATTGGGCGGTAAGATTTTACCTGTGTTGGGGTTTTCTCAGGTTTTAGTATCATGACTATTTGCGATTTCTTCCAGGAGAGTGGAAAATATCCAATTTGAAATATACTATTGAATATGAATAAAATCATTTTTACTGCCGAATATTAAAGTTCTTTAAGCATTTTGGTAGTAATTTTATCACTTACTGTAGATTTTTTGCCTTTAGGTCCTTCATGGCCCTTTCAACATCCTTGATTGATAGACGTATTAGGTTTGTAATATAATTATCTATCACCGGTTCGCTTATTTCTGATGGACCGCTGCACAGTGGATCCACCCATTGGCCAAAAATAAAAAAATGAATGTCAAAATTTTGGTACAACATCTGGCAACTCTGACAGCTATGACATGGACCTTTTTAAAAATATATTAGTTTTTGTTTCATTCGAACGCGATCTTCTTAAGAATAGCTCAAAAGTCGGAACATTTGACTAATGTTTTTTGTTGTGAGTACAACTTATATTTTAAGTGCAAGTAAATATATTCAAAATATCGCGAAACTGATACGTATAGCAAAATATTATAGTGGATTTTGAAAGACGAGGTAATAGCTTAATTTTCATTAAAAAATAGTGTTTTTGCGTGTTGTGGAATTCTAGTTAGCTGCATATTTTCTTAGTGTATTTTGTAATGCCAATTCGATCATATACTTAAACTAGCTTAACCCGGTGTGCTTCGCTACCCCGAATAAGGTACATAATAAAGCAATGCTAATAATTAAATTCCCTTTAAATTGTACAATTTTTTAAATATTTCAATGCATAAATATAGGATGACGGCGTTTTCTACCCGTTCAGTGCTATGTATGGAGCTTAACATGATATTTTTGTATGGTGCAGGAGGTAAGGCTCCTCTTAAATCCTTTCGGACTATAGGTACTCTTACGTAGGTCACATTTACAAATTGTGCTCTTATGTGGTATGTGGTACTTAGTATGTGGTATTTAGTAAATGTAGTCTTGGTTAAATTCTTTCTGACTATAAGTACACGCGAACTATAATGATGACTTTTACTGACTACTTAAATAACGAATCAGAAATTCAATATTTTATATTTGATATTTTTTTAATAAAAGAACAAACTGAAATCTGAACTCATTTCTCAATAATTTTGCACATATTTTACAAATCTTGACAATAATTTCAATACAATTTGTCAAACTTAATTAGACATACATAGCGTGTTTGATAGATCAAATATGGAGATATGACGTTGTGTTGTTGCCGCGACTGAAAGCGTTTCTATAGAGCTCCAAAGTTAATGGCCGGTAATAGTTACTTACTGTGTGCAGCTTCCTGAATCTGGTTTTACCTGCTTGCAAATCTTATACTGCCATCGGGAAAAAAGGAGTATATCTCGTTCTCAGTGAGGGTGACTATATATTTTATGTTTTTTATAAATAAATATCAACATAATTCCTGATAAGTCACTGGAAAACAAAATTTATACCAACACCACTGAATGTTTACAATAAACAACAGCTGGACTCCTCTAGCGAACTTGTTATGATTGCAATTCGTCGATAATATTTAGAACAGCTGACGATTATTACGATTAATCGAAATACATTCAGTGCGTTTTACAACACTGGTTTAATTTCTTAATGCCTGAAAGTATGCTTTATATTGCGAACAAATGAGTACGAAGAGATCACTTTCATCTACATCGCCAGAAATTACAGTTAACACTCAGACAAAGCGTAAACACCATAACAAAATGGATTCAAATTCCCCTGATGTTTTTTCGTGGAATAAGTTGCGAGAACTTTTGGATGAAAAACTTCAAGATGTCGCAAAAAAGGATGATTTAATAGAAATGAAAAAAGAAATATGTGAATTGCGGCAAGAAAACGTCAAACTAAAAGAAGAACTGAATAAGCTAACAACACGTCTCGAAACAATCGACAGAAGATCCCGATTATCCAATGTTGTTGTTAGTGGCTTATCGTGTACGTCAATAGCAACTGCAAGAAAGACATTTATGGAATTATGTACTAAAGACATCAAAGTAGAAGTAGATGTAACCAACGTAAGAATGATTGGAGCAGGAAGACTATTTGTCTTTAGTTTGGGTTCATGCGTTCAAGCTCAAAAATTATTGGCTGCCAAAAGAAGTTTAAATGGGAAAAATATCTTTATACAGAGAGACTATACTGAGAGCGAACAAAGTATAAGATATAATATCCGTAAAATAAAAAAGGAAGTATTAAAAAAGAGGAGTGACGTAAACATCAGAATGGCAGAGTTCGCAATTTTTATAAATGAAAAACGTTTTTACTGGTCTCATGGAAAAATAGTTTCATCATCGGAAAATGATGCCGCCTTCTTAAAAGACATCCTTGGAGAGATGTATGATATTGTTTCGAAGGATAGTGTTAATAAGAATATTAGTTTATCCAGTTTAGCAATGCAATAGCAATTCGAATCCTGCCATTTACTATCGTATAATGTATCTAATTTACAAAAAGCTCTAAGTTTCGGTAATTTCTTAAATTATATAAATAAATTTGAAATCATTTTTCTATTTGAGACTCATGTGGAATCAAAAAGAACATCAAATTTTACAGCATTTTTTAACAATTACTATATCCACTGGGTCGATGCAACTAGGATAAATAGATCTGGCCGCGCTAGTGGCGGATGCCTTTATGGTTTTAAAAGGGATATTAAGAATAAATATCAACTAGATTTCGTAGCAATTAATAATTTCACGGTATTATCAGCAAACTTCTATGGGTCTGTTTTCTATTTGATTCCCTCATACCTAAATTGTACAAAATGGAAATCGGATATGGAACAATTTGAAAATTTTTTTAGTGAGTTCAGTCCAGTTAACTTCTGCATTATGGGAGATCTAAATGCTAGAATCGGTGAAGGTCAGTGTCTTGAAGAAAGTATTATTGATGGGTTTACAGATATAACTGAATTAAGGCAATCAAAAGACAAAACAGTCAACACTAATGGCAGAAAGCTGTTAACGTTTGTTGATGATATTGGAGGCATTGTTTTAAATGGGAGAACATCAGGTGATTCTGATGGAAATTTTACTTTCTGTGGGGTAATGGGAAGTTCTGTTATTGATTACTACATATGTTCATGTAGCTTTTTGCAGTTCGTTACCAACTTACACGTTGATTTAGAAACCTTTTCTGATCATATGCCCTTACATTTGGAGTTAAAAATACCAAATAACTGTCCTCTCGTTCAGAATAATCAAATATCTTTTCAAAAGCTATATTGGCAAGATAAACATACTCTTCAATATAAAAATAAGTTATCGGAGCTGTCAGCATATTACAGATATATGCCAAATCAGTCTGTAAATTACTTGGTTAATGAAATAACTTCTAAAATAAAACAGTCTCAAGTGAGAAAGAAAAATAGTGTAGTCTTTGAACCCAAACAAAAATGGTTTGATTGGCAGTGCTTTCGATTCAGATCCAATATGATTAAAAATTTAAAAAACTATAGAAAATCTCACACAATAATTAACAGGCAACGCTACTTCTTATCGAGGTCCAAATTCCGATATTTGTGTACTAAGAAAAAAGAAGCATTCTATAATTACAACCTCACCAAGCTAGATAGGATAAACTGCAGTAAAGATTGGTGGGCACTGTCCAAATCTTTGAAAAAGTCTAATCAATTACGTAGAGGTAATATCAGTTCAAATCAATTTAAGATTCATTTTGAGAGTATTCTGCAAAATAATATTGATGATAGCTCTATATTGTGGTGCATTCCCTATTACGTAGATCCCTTTATTGATTCTCCAATCGAATTTTTTGAATTGGAAAATGTCATAAAAAAGCTCAAAAGCAAAAAGTCGCCGGGTCAAGATGGAATACCCTACGAGTTTTACAAGAACGCACCAATAAATTTTCTCAGGGAAGTACTCCATGTGTTTAATACCATATTTTTATATGAAGATATCCCAGAGTGTTTTAAAGAATCCATTCTTATCCCATTATTCAAAAAGGGTGATCCGAATGTTGCCTCAAACTATAGGGGTTTGTCCCTTATGGATACAATATCCAAAATTTTCAATAACATATTGTTGAATCGCATAACCTTTTGGCTTACCAGAAATAATGTTCTTAACGAGTTCCAAGCAGGTTTCAGAAAGGGGTACTCTACTGTAGACAACATTTTCAATCTTGTAAATATTATACATCTAAAAAGGGCTAATAATAAATCTACTTATAGTTTTTTTGTTGATTTTTCAACAGCTTTTGACTTGATCCCGAGGAACAGTCTTTTTTACAAGCTGTCTTCTATGGGTCTATCTACAAAACTAATAAGAATACTGCAGGCCTTATATGATAATACAACAACAAAAGTTTGGGACGGATTCACATTCTCTAATTCATTTACAGTTAGCTCTGGTGTTAAGCAAGGCTGCATTCTAAGTCCAACATTGTTTTCGCTGTACCTTAATGATTTGCCGGATGAATTACCTGGAGGGGTCGATGTAGCTGATACGATCGTCAAAGTTCTACTTTACGCTGACGACATTGTTATGCTATCTGAAACACCCGAAGGTTTACAAGTAATGATAGATGCTTTACACAGATATTGCATAAAATGGGGTCTTAAAGTTAATCTGTCTAAATCGAAAGTACTTATTTTTCGCAAAGGCAATCGAATTGCATCCAATTTAAAATGGTTTTATGGAAATGAAGAAGTTGAGATTGTCAATAAATATACGTACTTAGGAGTCGAATTAACTTACAACTTATCATTTACTACACATTTACAAAATAAACTAGCGACATCCAAAATGGCTATCAATTCTACTTGGTTGAAATACATCACAAACCCAAAGATATCAAAACATAATAAATATAAAATATTCTCTGCTTGTTCAAAATCTATATTATTCTATGCGGCACAAATATGGGGGTTTCAGCGCTATGAATGTGTTGAGAAATTGTTGCGTTTCTTTATTAAAAAAATTTTGTTACTTCCAAACAATACGCCCAACTACATGCTTTACTTAGAAACTGGCCTAACCACATTATATGCTTCTACTTTAAAGATGTATTTCAGTTATATAAACCGGGTGTTAAGACTTAGTCCCAATAGATTACCTCGTATACTTGCCGAAAAGATCATGGAATTAAACATCTACTGGGCAAAAGAATGGTCCGACCTATGTGAAAATCTAGGTTATACTCCTCCCAATAACACCGTACCAATATGTGTGTATTGGAAGGAGATAATTATTGCATTGAGTACTAGGGAACGTGATGACTTATCCAATACTGCGAGGAATTCGCAATTCCATGATCTGTATTCGAGTCTACAATATAATCAGATGCAAGAGTTAACTAAGGATCTCTCCTCACATGCGACAGGCTGGATTATAAAAGCCAGAGGTGGTTTGCTAAATCTAGCCTCTAAACCGTTTACTTCTAAAGCTGATGCAAATATACTTTGTACAATTTGCAACATGAATGAAATTGAAAACACAACCCATTTTATTGGCGTATGTCCCATTTATTCGGAATATAGAAATATGTACTTCGGGAAGAATAGACTCCAAGACAATGAAATAATCGATATATTAAATGGCACAAACTTTCTCTCTCTATATAAATATGTTCTTACATGCTTCAAATATAGGCAACTAATTATAAATGAATATAATATGTAAAAAACTATTGTTATTATTATATAGATGTATATTATTATATAAATATAACTTTAATATGGCTAACAGCAATATCGCTAAGCCAACTATTAGATGTTTACTATAACTAAAAAATACTTATACAACAACTGGATTTACTATAAAAGTTTGTAAAATCATCTATTAATAAAATAAAATAAATAAAATAATAATAGATCAAATACACGAAATCGGCCGAAAATATGTTCGGGAGCTACAACTAAATCTGACTCAATTTCAATATATATTGGGAATTTTTTTGGACATGTTTAGCGTGTTTGGTGCATCCATCACACATTCAGAATTTCATTGAAATTGGACATACATAGCGTGTTTGAAGCATCAAATACATCAAATTGACCGAAAATATATATGAAATCGAAATCTGAACCCATTTCAATATAATTTGAAATTTCATTGAAATTGGATAAACACGCTACGTTTTTAGTGCATCAAATACATGAACTGGATCTAAAATATATGAGGTGCTCAGTGCGAAAACGGCCCACTGTATCGCGAGTTCATATTAACTGTGGCCAAAAATAGAAGGAGTTATCGTAGGTGCATCAATTTTGGTACACATACCTATTATTGACTTACAATCTACAGGATAAAAAATTGGGATGGTCGGTCCACGTTTTGATATAGTCCCTATAGAACCGTACCTCTCGATTTTCGGGATTTTAAAAGTTTTAGGCATAATGACCAACCGAAATTACTTAAATTTGGTGGTTATTCTTCGGCAGAGGTATAAAACATTTCAAAAGAGAATTGTGGGTGTAGGTCCACGTTTTGATATCGTGCATAGGTCCACGCCTTCATATAGCCCCCGTAGGAAAGTAACTCCCGATTTTCGGTATTTTCGACGCTTTTGCCTGATTAGCACACCAAAATGGCTGAAAGTTTGTATTAAGTCTTCGTTGGGGGCTTATAACTTTGCACCAGAAATCTGTTGGTATAGGTCCTCGTCTTCCTATAGCCCCCATAGAACCGTACCTCCCCATTTTCGGTATTTTGTATGTGGTGGCCTCAATATCCACGCAAAATGACTGTAATTTAGTGTTTGGTCTTCATATGTTTTGAAAACATATTGAATACATCAAACTCTTGTATTTATATATGAGACATTTCCTTTAAAACAATGTTTTGACCGATTAATGGTAAAAAACGGTAAATTTTTTGTAAAAAATCGAATTTTGACTATCGTTGTTCACCATTTTTTAAAGTCTCTCGTATTAAAGCAATGTTGTTAAGTACTTAATAAGGCCTCAAAAATGTATGATGATCGGTTCATTCATTTTCGCGCTAAAGCCAACATCGAAGAGCGCATTCTTATAGATGAGATATTTATATTCTAATCAATAAATTTGTATTCCGAAGTACTTGATTTTTACCACTCTTGGCCACGGTCGGGACACTGTGCGGTATAACGCACATGCCCAAAAATTGAATTGTCTATAAAGATGAAACGGGAACCTTTTGAAATATATTCTAAAAAATTCCATATTACATTATTTTAGAAGGAAGTAAAACCTAGTGTTATTCAATGCAATATGGAGTTTTTTAGTAGACATTTCAATAGGTTCTATTTAGATCTTTTTAGCCTGTTTGATTTTTTTGGTCATGAGGGATAGGTCGTTTTGGCGCTGAGCGCCACATATATGGCAGCTACATCCAAATATGAACTGATTTCAATATAATTGACATACATATTTTTAAACCACATTCCAAATTTCAATGAAATTGGACATACATAGCGTGTTTGTTTTATCAAATATATAAAATCGGTCAAACATATATATGGGAGCTATACCGAAATTTGAGCCGATTTCAATATAATTTGGTATACATATATCTAAATTACTTTCCGCCACAGACCCAATTTTTGGAGACTAAATCTATTACCGTTCAATAGATATCCGCATACAACTTTTACATTTTTTGGAGATACCTCCGATCCCGATCAGTTCAACCTAGAATTTCAAAAATTTATGTATCCAATGTTACTTTCAGGCGATACAGCTAGTATTCTCTAAAAATCTTTCTTCGAAATATATTTTTGCAAATTTCCGCGATATCTGAAAAATTATATACGCCAGATCCTTCAATGGATAAATACGAACAGGTTGAGACCATATTCTCTGGCAATGTTTCTTCGAAATATATTTTTGCAAATTTTCGCGGATTTTTCGCGATATCTCAAAAATAATATACGTCAGATCCTTCCTTGGATAAATAAGAACATTTTGAGACAATTTTTTCTGACAATCTTTCTTCAAAATATATTTTTGCAAATTTTCACGGATTTTTCGCGATACCTCAAAAATAAAATACATCAGATCCTTCCTTGGATAAGTACGAACATTTTGAGACAATATTCTCTGACAATCTCTCTTCAAAATATATTTGTGCAAATTTTCAGGGATTTTTCGCGATTTGTCAAAAAATAAAATACGTCAGATCCTTCTTTGGATAAATAAGGTCATTTTGAGGCAATATTCTCTGACAATCTTTCTTCAAAATATATTTTTGCAGATTTTCACGGATTTTTCGCGATATCTCAAAAATAAAATACGTCAGATCCTTCCCTGGATAAATACGAACATTTTAAGACAAACGCGAAACAAATCGGTTGTAAATTGGTTGAGTTTTTGATTCACGTACGAACGTCATTTGAGTTTTATATAATAGATTTGACCTAAGGTTTTAGTCATGATGCCCACCAGTGCACACCTCGGGAATAATTTTCCAACGTAGGTCATCGGTTTTAGATTATTCAGTATTAAAATCAGATGCCATCTAGTGCCAGACTATAAACGGTGGGTCGCTGACTAAAGCTGCCCTAGAATAGGGTTTCTATGGATATATTAGCGTATAACTCTGTTATCTGACCACTCACATCAACATAATTGGCATCAGTGGCAAGATGAAGAAATCTTCTTCCAAAGTTGTCTTACGTTGGCGGTAAAAATTTTACCAATTTTCAGACAAAAATGTTGATTTTTTTAATCCGCTAAATTGGTTGGATTTTATGTTGTTTTGGAGATTATTTTGTTTCCCCAAGCCTATTTTTGCATCATAAGATAATCGGAACCTTTGTTCAGGTCATTTTGTATTAACAGCGTAAAACAATTCAAGGGGGGAGAATGTTACGCTCGTGGTTTCTTAAAACACTCTTCGAAGCAGCACAAAGCTGTATTGGCTTGATTTTTACACTCTAAATATTTTTGGCCACTTTCTCCATACAAGTGGATCCACTGTGCGCTGTTTGGAGTAAATACTGTTTCTAGATACGTAGCAAATGTATTCAGTTTTTAATTTGTATTTTTTGACCAATTTCCATTAGGAGGAATGGGCGATTCTCGTTGAATGCGACCCTACATATTTTAGTCGCTTTCCACAAGCTGTAATCAGATCTTTTAGTTTGATCTAAGTTCTCCAAGTAGTTCTTAAGGTTTCGTTCTTCGAAGGATTTCAAAGCATTATTCAGCCTTCTTTAGCAAATTTTTAAAATTGCTTTTGAGAGGTGGGGATATACAGTGACACAGAAAAGTATACATACACCCTACAAAAATGCAGTTTTGGCTAAATCGTTGGGTTTTTTACAGCAACAACTGCACTGTGTGGCTCCTTGGTGACAAAATAACCATAATTACACAAATTTATTTTAATCTAATACGTATATTTAATACAATTAAAGAAATTCAATTTTCGCAACACAGAAAAGTATACATACACCCCAAGGAAATACGAGTATTATCGTAAAATTTATGGAATTAGTAGCAAAATTTATACATTTTGTAGTTTTGGCGAATGTCTATGGGTGTCTGAGATATATTTTAGAGAAAAGAAAATAATTTTTGGGGGTCAAATGCCGTTCTTTAGGGTCAAATTTCTTATATACCTCGTTGAAGCTGACCCTTGCTTAATTTTTTGCGTTTTTAGGTATTGTACTTTATAAAAAAGCACAAAATTCGTATCAGATGGCAAATTTTGGGACCCTAGAAAGCTTTGAAGTTGTTTTTGTGCATAATATACATTCCTTAACGTAGATAAATGCACGTATTCCCTCAGATTTCTCAGGAAGTGAATAGATTCCGCGGAAATCTTGGTGCAAATTACATATAGATTTCCTTGAATTGCCTTGTAATATTGTCGGATAAAATCCTTGGGCATCAATTGACTCAGAAATGTACAATTATACGAAACGTTTCGGGCCTATTGTAACGGTAATGATCATAATACGAAAACGACGTTGTTCACAGTACAAATTTCATGCTTTTTTGGTAGTGCTTATATTTTGTTGCTTTAAAAGCTTTGGGAACAGGTTTGTAACAAAATATATCACATTTCTGATTCAATTAATGCCCAAGGATTGTATCGGACCATACTACAATGCAATTCAATGCATTTTGTATGTAATTTGCGCCAGGAATTCCGCGGAAAATATTAACTTCCTGAGAAATTTGAGAAAAAACGTGCATTAATCGACGTCCAGGAAGGAATATTTTGCTCAATAAGAACTCCAAAGCTTTCTTGGGTCTCAAGATTTGCAATATGAAACTAATTTTGTGCTTTTTATAAAGTACAATACCTAAAAACGCAGAGAGTTAAGCAAGGGTCAGCTTTAATGTGATATACAAGAAGTCTGACCTTAAATAACGGCATAAAACCGCCAAAAATGATTTGTTTTCTCTAAAATATATCTGAGACACCCTGAGACATTCGCCAAAACTAAACAAATTATAAATTTTGCTACTAATTCCATAAATTTTACGATAATGCTCGTATTTCCTTGGGGTGTATGTATACTTTTCTGTGTTGTGAAAATTGAATTTCTTTAATTGTATTAAATATACGTATTAGATTAAAATAAATTTGTGTAATTATGGTTATTTTGTCACCATGGGGCCACACAGTGCAGTTGTTGCTGTAAAAAACCCAACGATTTAGCCTAAACTACATTTTTGTAGGGTGTATGTATACTTTTCTGTGTCACTGTATGTTGTTGTCTTCGAGCATTTCTTTTCTCCGTTATAAGCCTTTGAATGTCCAAGGGGAATGATGATATTGCGATTATTTTGATACTTTGAAGCCGTCACTGCAGTAACTGCATAATTAACTACCATGGTGAATCTTTCCACTGCAGAGTCGATTTCTTCCTCAGATCGCAAGGACATACCTTCTACCAAATGTGAACTAACGTATTTTTTATAATTCAGCCAGTCTATGCGCTTGTGAATTAAAGTTTCGGACAAATTGTACTGTGATGTAATATTATTTGATAATATCGTTGGAGAATGGTCAGATGACAAGTCGAATGATGAAAATGTTGTTATTTGTTCAAGCTTTAAATCCTTTAGTATTGCAAAATCTATTAAATACTGGAAACGACATGCAATTTTTCGGATGTTATAGCATTTAATAATTTAACAACGGCCGAAAATTTGCTGCCAACAGTTGAAAAAAATTCCACGTATTGGTTGCTGTTGTACCTCGGGGGGCAGTATACCGCTGATAGTACCACATTTGTTCCGATAATAACGATTGAAGTCGCTTGTATATCATACTCTATATATACTCGGGTAAAGGATAGTATTTTATAGAGTTTCGAATTATTACTGCAGTGCCTCCACAAGCTCTACCACTCGGGTGTTTTGTATCCTGTGTGGAGTATCCTCTTATTCGAAAACAGTTTCTGATGGTGAAATTTGTTTCGTATATGAGAAGAATGTCGATGTTTTGACTACGGAGGAAGCTTTCAGCTTCAGATTTATGTTGGCTTAAGCCGTTTGCATTCCAATAGCATATACTTATTGAACTTTTTTTTTCTCAAGATAATAACCCCAAGCCAAGACAAATATAAGAAGTTATAACATCTGAAATCAGGGATGTCAACTGTTCCGAGGAAAAATCGCTACAGCCACATACGCACCATAGGCCTGTAGCGATTTTTACCTTAAAACAATTGACATTCCTGCATAAACAGTGGTTTTTGTGCGTCAAAAATCACCACAAGTAGCGGGAAAACCACCAAGTTGGCACCCCTGTCTGAAATATAGGAACCCTGAAAATTGCCTTGCAAGAAGAATGGGGAAAATTCATATTTCGTGCACTGAAAATGTAGTTAAATCTATGCCAAAAAGGCTCAAAGCTGTTAAGGATAACAAAGGATATCATACCACGTAGTAAATCACTTTCATTAATTAAATCTTTGCAATCGTAGTTTTAATTAAAGAAACTCAAGTGGATACTTTTGATTGTGACTCGCTGTAATTCCGTTTTCCCGGTTAGCATTTACACCTTGTCGTTTCGGCCCTCCTCCAGAACTGATTTTGATTCTTTCCCCTTAGAAGTACAACAACGTCGTCTGCAATACCGACTGGTCCAATTTCTTCGTCGGTTAAGGTCCTCAATAGACTATGTATGGTGGTCACCCAAAGCAGTCGTAATAAGATCCTCCCCTGTGGCGTTCCTACGGCAAGTTTGTCTCTTTTTGTTACCCATTTCCTTAGTATTTGGTTTATTCAGTTTTTAAGGCCCTACTCGTCTAACGAGTGGGTTGTCCATTTCCCCCTGAAGTGGGGCCGGAACTCATGACGGCTTGTTTGACCATCGAGTTGACGATTTTTGGTGCTTCTTCTGACGCCTAAAACTTCTCTACCGATGACACTGTGGGAACCGTAGAGCTCGACTGGGAGTTCGTTTTCATCAAAAGGCTTAGGGTTTCGTCGGTTATTTCCATCTTTTTCCCTATTTCGTCAACCATTAGTTTGGTTTGTGTACGGATTTGGATAGAAACTTTTGATTTTTGAGACATTATCTACGCTATCCACCTGTTCACAAAATAGTTTTCGCAAGTTTCGTTGATAATTTGTGTGGTCGGGAGACCTTGTTTTTATGGTCCAAGGCTCCTGGATGAAGAACATTATATATTAAATATTAACTTTTTATTCACCAGGGCTTAAGTTGCTGTCTCACTCTGATGTAGGTTTATCTGGTGACCTCAATCATAGGTCCTCCATTAAGCGGGCTTCTTGGGATTTGTTGATATTCTCGGCTCCCTCCGTTGAGTCCTTCTAATTTTGAAGTAGATTGCCTTCGATACGAAGTACGCGTCATGCCCTTTGTGTTTGTGGGACTGGACAAGTCCCACCATAAGGAGTGTGCCGTCCTTTTTGTCCTACCTGTGGGCGGCTTCCCATATCTTCCGTCTCGAGTTTGCAGCCGTAACCATGGGAACTGTCGTTTTGGTCAGGTAAGGGGTTTACATCCTTTCTCACTACTTTCAAAGTCTCATTTGCATGCCAAAGACCCCGAGCATGCGTTCCGTCTTGATCGTGTATCCGTATCTCTTGACATATACCACCGCTTTGGTTAGGTGAAGTATTTCATTCTTTCTCACCAACTTCAATTTTCCACCATCCCAAGGAATTACTATTCTGCTGACTACCTCCACGAGAGCTATGTTGTACGAGTATATGAGGAGTTTCTCTTAAGCTCACTGCTGACCAGTTTTATTGGACCTCGTCCTTGAAGGATGTGATCCAACAGCTTACTTTGACCATTTTTCTCAATGTCTTCTTGATGAACTTTGCGTAGCCTTCCACACCCTTTACTGGTGTCGATCTCCGCATAGCACTGCTCGGCATAAGAATATGTCCGAGTCCATCTTATCGCCCTCTGTCAAAGGAAAGATAATTTGGACAGGCTCCACCGCGTTGGTCTTGGCGAGGTTTACTCGGCACCTTTTTCTTCTTACACGGTTAAGCGGTATTCTGTTCATCAAGATATTCTTTTCGCTCCTGCCGAGTCAGTGAAAGCAGAATTGTTGGCATCCTTTACGAATATTTCGAAATGACAAAATTATTTGTAACCTCGATCTTATGGTGGAGGGTATATAAAGTTTCATTGCATCAATGAAATCAGTTTCTTGTATATAATGAATCCAAAAATTTTTAATCTTCATGAATCGTAAACTTTTATAGTTTTGAATGAAATATTTGATTATGTTAATTTTCATAGCATCAATGAGAAATATCCAATGAAACCATTTCACTGATGTAACGAAGCCATTTTCTTTCAGTGTACTTAGAGTTTTCTATATATTGTTTACGTCATTCCTCGGCAATAGAACTTATTCAGATCTCAAGTCGACATCAGTTGTTAAAACTTCGGCCGTATAGTTAGCTAAATTTTCTTTGTACATAATTGCTCTGACAAAATCAAAAAATATGAGTTATTGCAGTAGGCGGTAAACTGTCGCCATTTTAATATTTCGAAAATTTTACTTAATTTTCTGCTTTTTTGGAGTATTGTAAACATGTAACCTGCTAATTAAAAATACCAGCAAAACTTTAAGCCAGTACCAACATTAAATTTTTTGATTTATTTTTGCAATCGCCTTTTTATTGACAATATTTAAAGATTAGACATTTATCATTACAGCGCCTATAATACGATTACATTGCATTGTCATAGTTTTTAGGATTTTCATCTTTAAATTAATACAGATTGTGCCGATCTAATTGACTCAGTTCTTGAGTTTTCTATATTACATACCTTTGCGGTAATAATAGTACAATTATGAATTGTATATATGCATATTGATTTCGAGAGTGCTGTAATTATTTTGGTTCAGGTGGCCTTATATCATCTGGTATAAAATAAGCGTTTACCCACGAAAAGGGGTTGTGGTGTAGGATATCACATAGTTAACGCCGTCCCGGCTATAGCCTTTGCTCATTTGTGGGAACCACACAAATATATATCGCTTCGACACCAATTATACGGCATGATTTATTTAAGGTGTTATAGCAACATACTGAGCACAAAAAAACATTTTTCACGAATTTTGTACAATAAATCTTTCCAATTTTTAGAAGATGTTTTTTTTTTCATCTGAAAGGTCACATCTTGATGTACTTTGAATGTACTACTTTCGGATTTTTTTTGTTGAAAAATATTGCATAGTTTTCTGACAAATGACTACGAAACACTGTATTTACTAAAGCAGTTTGCGGTGCCCACTGTAGCTCGAAAACGAATAAACCGATCAGTAGTGCGATTCTGTAAAACCTTTTTTGGGTTACCGACAAAAATCGGTAAAATTAAAATGCTGGTAAATTCGGTAATTAACGATAGTTTTCGGTAAGTTAGCCGTAAATTTCAACATTGTTGTCAACTTTTATTTGAATTTTCATTCATAATTTTGCGTTTTAATTTTACCGACATTTGTCGTTTAACAAAAAATGAGTTAGAGAATCCCACTACTGAATATATTTTTGTGGGAACAGTAATAACCTAAAATATTGTTCTTAAGCGAAACGGAATTATAATTATCCATTTTTAAGAAAATGTTGAACTGTCAAAGTCAGAATTTCGCTTTAAACGAAATATGGATCGTTTTCACCATAAATCCGTGGAAAAATTATTTATTAAAAAATCTCTGCCCTAAGGACAAGATTTGTATGTCTGTAAACTATGAAGATAGGGTCATCCGTTTTCCAGCAACAGTGGCCAACTACTTCAGAAATGCTATTTCGAGAAACACACGTTTTAAGTTTCTATGGTACATAGAAATCACAATGAACTTTTCCCTTCAAAGGCTTATATCTCAGCCAATATTAGTCCGATCGACTCGAATTTTGTTGAACATATTTTTACTAACAGGACTTTAAGATGACCTAATAAAAATTTCGATTTTTTTTTAAATTTCCAATGGCTATATCCCCTTAACTGAAAACTCAATTCAGTTCATTACAAAATGTTTTGAAGTGGGGATTACGGCACTTTCATTTATATACTTTTTATATAATTCCTTTTTCAAATTCTTGCTTATTATTACTAATTCCAACGAAAATACTACAGAACCCGAATTT
This sequence comes from Musca autumnalis, assembly GCF_047663935.1. Lineage (NCBI taxonomy): Eukaryota > Metazoa > Arthropoda > Insecta > Diptera > Muscidae > Musca > Musca autumnalis. The sequence goes on along the minus strand of NW_027411644.1, from coordinate 123,870,501 downwards.
CATGTACCGTGAGTGTCAGAGGCGTACCTGGATGTAGAAACTCTTGAAAATGTATTTTCTCGGAAGATGTTACAAGCAAACAGCATTCTTTGCAAAACCTTTAAAAAGACAGATTTGAGTTAATGTATTCGAAAATGTACAAAAATTATATATACTTGATCAAAAAGCAAAATATGTATGTCCCAAAAACCCTATTCTCATTCCTTATCAAATGTGTTTGCTCCAAAAACATAATCTGTTATTATTATGTATGTAATTTAAAATTTAGCTAAACATTAAACATGTATATTTCTTTGTGCACTGCGGTATATGTTGTGTGAAAATGTTCATGTAATTTGTTAAAATAACTGCGCATTTCAAATTAGTTTCCTTCCTGTGTTGATTAAAAATTTATTTAATTAGTGGTCATACAATAATGATTGATTGAATATACTAGAATTTGACATATTCGTATGTGCTTACATATGTGTGTATATATGTATTACCAGTAATGCCCCATGCAACGCAGGGATTTTGTAAGAATCAATTGATATATTTGAGACGTGTGGTATGTCAAGGATATTTCTAATTATGTATAAAAAAATAACAATTGAATATTGGTACTGAAGATTTAATTAAAAAAATGTGTATAGGATTGCTATCTAGTGATTTTGCAGTAAACTTTCCTTATTGTTATGATAAACTACAATTTGTGAATTTTTGTTGAGATAAAAACCGATCAACTCGGATGGATTTCAGACACAGGAACATGTGACATCGCCGTGTGAAAATAAGAAATAAGTGAAAAGATTAAGGTCACATGCGATCAAAAAATGAGCTGTATTACACAGCGCAACAGAAAAAAATAATTTCAAGAAACTTTGGGCAGATTTTAAATATGGGCGAAAAATAGAAGACATGTGTATTGCCGTTTTGAAAGTTAATATCGGGAGTTCCCCTAAAGAATAAATGAAAATATTTTGGAACACATTGCTGTAAACTATAAGTCCATATTTATATTAGGCAATTTTCCTTGCGGCAATTGTCAGTTTGATGGAGAGAGGTGAGTCATATGGTAACCCTTCGCCTCTCAACACCCTCTCTCATCAACAAACTGACAATTGCCGCAAGAAAAATTGCCTAATGTTAATATGGACTAAAAAGCAAAAACCAAAATATGGAGGGTATAATTAAATTTGTCATTCCGTTTGTAACACATCGAAATATTCGTCGGAGACCCTATAAAGTATATATATTCCTGATCACGGTAAAATTCTAAGTCGATATAACCATGTCCGTCTGTCCGTCTGTTGAAATCAAGATACAGCTCGCAATTTTTAAGATAGAGCTTTGTAATTTGGTATAGAAGTTTCTATTATTCCTAGGATGTCTGGTATTGCAAATGGGATATATCGGTCCACGTTTTGATATAGCCCCCATAGGTCGGTACCACCTGATTTTCGGTATTTTGAAGGTATTAGCTTCATTATCATTGGACATCTATTTTCTAGAGGCCATAGCTCCTGAAATAGCCGGCATGTCTTAGTAAAATATTTTAATGATTTATACACTGGCATATAAATTTCGAAATTTCGACTAAAAATTCCTAAAAAAATGAGAAATTTACCACGAAACGTTACATTTTCGATTTCTGTATGATCTCTGTACAGTTGTGTGATCTTGCTGTACAGTTTGGTTCAACTCATTAGGTCACATTTTCTTGACCTGTCCGAATATTGTATTTATGTACATACCCAGTAAAATTTTATGGAAGTGGTTCCATGAGATGCCATGATTTCACTGGATCTTTTGCATTGGTTCAAATGAAGTCGTGAAAGATCCGATCTTTTCATCAGCATTTGAACCCATTCAAAGGAAGTCGTGAAAGATCCGATCTTTTCCTTAGCATTTGAACCCATTCCATCGATCCAATAGAAATGAATTTTGTGTTTTAATTTTTACATATGTATATATTCTTTTATTTATCTAAATATGTACGTTTAAAGCAATGTAAGATTTATTATGCTAGGAAGTCCCAATCATTGAGCTAAAAGTAGAGTCGGACTGCACTCTTTGGTATTAGTCGTGTTCCTTTACGTGCCTGAGGTTACCAGTTTTTACGCGCAAAGTGTTTCCTTACTTTAAAAAGCATACAATATGAGAGCAGTTCACCACTTTTACCATTTTTGCAACAATTACCATTTTTAAAAGTAAAGGAACAGACCAATTCTAAAAGTTTCCTTGCCTGTTCTAGAGAACCCTGCTCAACAAGTCGATTTGTAGATCCCTACAAATCAACAAACATTTCCAAAACGTTGAAAAATAAAATTCACGAAATAGTAATCTGCAGTTGGAGTCAATGTCGAAATCTGCACTGCACTGATGGGAAGTAAAATCCTTTTGTAAGATGAATCAAAACCTGTTGCGGAGGAAGTGTACTCTGTTGCGTGCAGCGTCGGTGTTTAGACTGCAACAGCTGGCACGGCCGAAAGTCAAGTTTCTCACTTAAATTTACAGCCTGTCGCTTGCCAAACACATCGTTCCCGAAGTCTGGAAAATAAGCCAGCTACTGAAGCCCGAAAAGGATGCCAGCAAAGGTGAATCTTACAAACCGATTTCGCTTTTGTCGCCCGTAGCAAGGACCCTTGTGGCTATCGTTCTTCGTGCATCAGAAATAACTTTCCAGTTGCCGATCAATAGCATAGGATCCGTAAGCGCTGAAGGCCATCTCCATCTCCATATTAGCAGAGGACTCACTCAGAGCAAGCCGTGCTCATAATCTAGAAAGAGAAATCTAACGTTACAAGAGAGAACCTCTTGATCAACAAGCCTTTCAACCAGGTTTAAGTAGCATTCACACGAATGCAGTCGCAGATGCAGTAAACAGTTATCGTGTGAATCGGTCCTTGGAGAACATCCACCATATATCGCAGCTGAGAAGCGCCAGCTGTCAGGACAAACCAGGGTCAATACGTTCGGGATGGTGCAGGCGTCAAAATTCCTATAGGGCAAGTACTGATGACACCGTGGAAAACATCTGCCCAGCATACAGCACAGGCCCCCACGACACACTGCTCCTTTTCAATTGCCCTACCAATCCTGCTAAGAAACTTAAGTTTGCAGCATTGTGGTTACAAACCATATAAATAGCGAAATAGCCACATTCTTACGACTGATAGACCCAGAGTCAGATTAAGCAGACAACTGAGAATACAAACATATTAACTACTGTTACAACAACGAGAACAAACTGCAATTATAGATGTAAACTTTATGATGATAAATAAATTATAGTTATTTCATTAATTCCTTTGAATAAATAAAATAAAAAAAATGAAAATCATTTTTCAATACAGCATTTTCCATTTCCCGAACAAGACGTGAAAATTACATGCCAAAGGGTTGGTGAAAATGACATTTTAAAGATTAGTGAAAATGCTATTCTTGGGAATTGGTTAAGATGGCATGCCAAAGGATTGGTATAGATGCCATGCCAAAGAATTGTTGAAGATGCCATTCCATCGAGTTAGTAAAGATGACATGCTTAGGATCTGAAAATGAATTGCATCTTTTGGGGGTCAGGCTCTTGTAAAAAGAATGAGTGAAGATGCTGAATAAATGACATTCCATTGCACCATTGCACCCATTTTTGAATAGCATCTTTGGCATCGAACATTTTGCTGGGTAGATGTAAATGTAAAGTGTGCAAATATTATTAAAACTTTATCACCAAATTTTTGTCGACATTGTTCCTAGTCTATAACAAATCAAAAAAGTTGTGAACTAAGGTCAATAAGTCAACTACAGCATTGGAACCAACGACCAGAAAATCATATTGGGAAGTCCTTGAAGAAGAATCCTGCGACCAATACAGAATCCGCTTGGTTCGATACCAAGCATATCCCCAGGCGGTACTAACGTCATCAACTGAAGAATAAATCAGTAGACACTAGCTTCTATTGATGTACTTCTTTTCTTGAGCGGTAAAATGTAGATATTTGTCCAATTTCTACAATTTTAGAAGAATTTTTAATAATGGTGCTATTATTTTTTTTCGTTTTTTTTTTGAGTTATTGTGAAAATTGGTTTAAATTTTAAGAAAGTTTCGAATTAAACTATGATTATTGATATTTTTAAATTCTTTAGAGTCGTATAGTTATAAATAAGCATAAAACGGTCAGCAACATTTTCAAAGACCAAAATTGTAAAAAATTTCATAATTGTTCGTTTATGGCTACAAATTATGTATACAAAACCGTATTGGTAGGTGTTTTGTTCAAATCTCTTGCTATTGGTCTTCAAAACAATATATTCTCAAAATATACTAAATTGATTTGCAATTTATTACAAAAACGGACTAAAATAAGAATTACCTACTACTATTAGGTGACAATAAATATATTGCAAAGGGAAAATCAGTACTATAAAACTAATATTTTATTTATTTACTTTTATTATTTGTTTAGGACATTTGCGGCTACTAATGGATTAACAGTATTGAATGAGATAAAGTTCAGTGATAAAAAAGCCGTCATGGATGGTCTTCATACAGGTAAAAACGCTTGAGACCATATTAACAATAAACTATGACTAATAGACCACAGACAAGTATGCAAAGAATGAAAATTTGACTCAATATGTATTGTCGGATAATGGACCAATGCAAAGCAGTCCGATATTGGATTTGAACACATCAAAATACCTCTGGAAAGTATAGGAAACAAATAGCCCTCAGTGCAGTATTTTAAAACGACCTAAAACATAGCTCTATTTCCTCTCTCAATAGTATTGGAATGACTTCATTTTTACTAAATGGATAGATATTACCCTCTGCTATCATAATAAATCTCAAAAAGTGCCCCAAATCCAATAGAACACATCAAATACGGAAATTGAACCCCTTCTGAAAAAACTGGAATAACGAATTCTTGGGTACTATATTTTTTACCAAGGAAAATAGTATGCGACATCGGCTTCACGGACATAATATTGATTGGGATGACATCCCCACTGATATCATTAGGAAATATTTAATAGTCATTATTCTGAAAGTCAGGAAGAGGAATCCGGAAAGCTCAAACAAATTCGACTACCACCAAAGGCCTCACCATGACACAAAGGCCTCACCATGACACATTAATCTTATTTGTGTAAATTGTCGATGTAATATAACAACACTAAACTGATAAATACCTCGGGCCAAAATTCTGATATCAAACCTTATAAAATTATTGGGTCCAACGAAAGATCGCGATTTACTAAAACTATGGGACCCAGCACCTTTAGAGTGTAACATGCCGAGCCTTAACTTTTGGTTAACTACGCTCATTAAAGCCCCAATGAATGTCCAAAGTGGATAAACAAATTGTTGAGGAACACTTCTTTGTCAATTCTCCAAAAAATCATAGATTTGGTAATTTTTGCAATACATTTATTGTCACCTCAAAGTCGTATTTATTATAAATCTTTGCATATTTTGACGAAACATTGTTTTGGGGACCAATAGCGAGAGATTTACACAAAAAAACATATAGTTATTACAAAATTTCTTGCCATAAACGAACAAATAATATGAAAATTTTTACAATGTTGGTCTTTGCAATGAATAGAACATCAAGTAAAAATTAATACTAATTCTCTCTTAAATACTCTGTTTTATTATTTTGCTCAGCCCTGCTTTAAAGCAACATTCCGCAGCCCTTTACTGGCGAGCAAGCAAATAGGGCTTCTCTCTCCACTCACTAATTGAAAAACTATTCACCCAATTTGACCAAAAATCATGAAAATGTAAAATGTTGTGTGGCGTATCGTAAAGCTATTTTAAAGGTTTTGTTAGATGATTTTATATGAAATATTGACACAAAAGAAATAAATTCAGTAGATGAAGCTCAAAATTTTTATGATATAATTTTAACTATTTAGAGAGTAAAAAATATAAGTCCTCGGATATTTAGAATTGAAAATAAACCATATTGCTAATAAATTTAATGTAGATTAAAGTGCAGAAGTATTAACCTTTTGCGGCGACGGTAACTGTAGAAATGGAGCGACATAGTCCATTTTGGAAAGGGTTATATTTTGAAAGTCGATAGTTATCGCGCCCACAAGTTATTTTAGTTTGTCACCGTGTTTAGAGATTTGTGAAGAAGATTGGACCTGCCCACGAAAAATTAGATATCGCAATAAACAAGACTACAAATGTCCAAAACAATCCAAAGGATCCTTGAAGAGTTTTTATACTGATCTTATGTTGAGTTTTGTGAGGGAGGGAAGAAATATTGCGTGCAATGTTTAGATCGAATAGATTACACTCTTCGAGCGACAGCGCATGTACTATTTTAGCGAACATTTTTGAACTTTTATGGCGGAAGTACCGCAATGACTTAACTAAATCGGTTAATCCGTTCGAGAATTATCATGCGCCCAAGCCTGCCAGACAAACAGAAATACAGACGGACGGACTGTGCTATGTAATTCCAGTTGGTCTGAAACGAATTTCGTCCAAACATATGTGGAGTCTAAAATCAATATGTCGATGAGGCACATTTGTATTGTTTTAAAGTGAATATTATTTCTTAACCCTAAAGACCTGGGTACATAAGCTGCCTTGCCTGGTTGCCTTGCTTTTCTGCTTCATTTCTGACATAATAAAAATAAAAGAATAAAGAAGACCGAGAAGCAACCAAGGTAGGCGGGCGAGACATCTTATCCCAGCAAAAATTCGGATCCGTCAGTCTTTACGTAACCCATTACAAAGTAATGTGAACAAACTTCTTTTCGCATTACAAGTAATCTGAAAAGTAATGGGTTACTTCTTAAAAATTTACAAGGCAAACCTACTTACTTTACTCCTCACTAAGTAATGAGCACGGTGCTACAGTGTGTGTGTGTCCGACTATAAATCCTAGGGTTGTATGTTCAACGCTCACCGTCGGCACGCGATTTTTTGTTAATAAAAATAACAGTTCGTGGTGCACATTTAAGTTCTTAAGCAACCCTTAATATTCGTGTGCGTGTCACAGTGTGTAGTGTCTTTGGCGAGAAATCAGAGGGTTCGTGGGATCAATTCGGGCAGACAGAGAAATAAAATAAAAGTAAGAAGTGTGATGAAATTAAACACAAATTCTCTACATAAACTGTTCTAAAATTCAAATTCTAGTAGCCACAGAATAACTAGTTATTCCAATGGACATAAAATAACTAGAAAATGAGTGCGACATACCCTTGTAAAAATAATGGGGAAGAAAGGGGATTTGTGAGTAGTTACGGCTGCCAAAAATCCCTTACAAAACCCATGATTTTAGGAGAACTTTTTTTGCTGGCATGTACCCAGGCATTAAACGCTGAGGGTACAATTATACTTTGTTGATGATAGGGAAAAATCAAGTCGGTACATAAAGCAGATTTTAGCATTTGTTGAAGCACACAAATTCATTTTTCTTGATTATTTTCTTCTATTGTATGCCAAGAAATAACATTTTGGCGAAGGCAGTAAAACAAATTTCTAATTGGATTTCAATATATATTCCACGAAGAACCCTTTATACATTTTGTCCAATAGACATTTTTCATGCACTGAAATCGTAAATTTTTTGGATACCGGATGAGTGTAAAGTCTCGAGACCTCTATAGCTTGAATATGACATAATAAGCATGGAGTATATTCATTACGGAATTCGTATTTCATAGTGGTATTATGCGACATGAAGAAGAAATTCAGATTTCATTGGAAGTTTCTTTCAAAAAGAGTATTCAAACAAAATTTGAAATTTGAAAATGATTAATGATATTTTCTGTACAGAAACAGAAAGTCTTCATTAAAAATCGGGCCCCCTTGGCCCCCCTGCGTACGTCCCTGCATATCAAAGTTATGTAGAATGTGTATATGAGAATTACATAGAACCAAATCAAAAATTTTAGTAACAATCGCGTGATCGGGGTTTGGAAGAATAATATATTATTCGCCTTCACTAACAACAGCGAAACATAATAGAAATTCGCGGAAAGATCGCCGAGATGCATTGCAGAAGATTCTTCGTAGCGATTGAATATAAATAATAATTTTAAAGAATCGTTTACGAATGGCAAATTAATGGCGTGGGTGAATTTTATATACAACTTCGCTAAAAGATCTCCGGAAAGAAGCGCAGAAGAATAATCTGATCAAAACACCAAATGCCATACAAACGCATCATCCCAAAGCAAAGTGACTCAGGCGTGTCGCCCAGGACGATGACAAGTCGCGGAAGTCAAGCTGAAGTGAACTCTGTTCTGAAGAAATGAACCACGCTCGTGCCACTTCTTGGAAGTCACTTCGGCGACACTTCCGGAAGATCATTCTCGCGATAGTTCTTGGATTTAATAAAAAAATGTTCTATTTATTTTTTACTTTATTATACCCTCCACCATAGTATGGAGGGTATATTAAGTTTGTCATTCCGTTTGTAACACATCGAACTAATCATTTGCGACCCTATAAAGTATATATATTCTTGATCAGGATAAAATTCTAAGACGATCTAGCCATGTCCGTCTGTCCGTCTGTTGTAATCACTCTAGCGTCCGCAATAATTGAGATAGCGTGCTAAAATTTTGCACCCGAGGGTCTTTTTACCATAGGCAGGTCAAGTTCGAAGATGGGCTATATCGGTCCACTCTTTGGTATAGCCCCCATATAACGGTACCTCCGGATTTGAGGTATTTTGACGTTCTTCGCCATATTTGCAGACCGAATTAGCTAAAATTTGGCACTTAGGGTTCCTAGTGATCAATAAACTTATATTTTAAAGGATATGGGCATAGGTCCATGTTTTGGTATAGTCCCCATATAACGGTACCTCCCGATTTTCGATATTTTGAGAATTTTAGCCACAATTTTTAACCGAACTATCTGCAATTTGACATTTGAGGTTCTCAGTGGTCATGAAACATCTCCACGAAACATCGTCAACATAGGTCCATGTTTTGGTATAGCCCCCATATATCGGTACCTCCCGATTATCGGTATTTTGAGAATTTTAGCTACAATTTTTAACCGAATTAGCTGTAATTTGCAATTTGAGGTTCTCAGTGGTCATGAAACATCTCCACCAAACATCGTCAACATAAGTCCATGTTTTGCTATAGCCCCCATATAACGGTACCTCCCGATTTTCGGTATTTTGAGAATTTTAGCTACAGTTTTTAACCGAAATAGCTGTAATTAGTGGTCGTAAAACATCTCCAACGAAACATCGTAAACATAGGTCCATGATTTGGTATAGCCCCCATATAACGGTATCTCCTGATTTTCGGTATTTTGAGAATTTTTGCTGCAATTTCTAACCGAACTAGATGTAATCATCGGTATTTTGAGAATTTTAGCTACAATTTTGTCTATTCAAAAATAACCGTCAACATACATATGGCCATGTTTTGGTATATCCACCCATATAACTGTACCTCCCGATTTTCGGGAATTTTCAGTGGTCACGAAATTTCTTCACTAAAATTCGTCAGCATGGGTCCATTTTTGAGGGTCTACATTGTTTTGATGAAACTACCCTCAATTTGACTCTTGAAGTTCCCTGCAGCTATAAAACTTTTCCGCCAAAAATTTAAAGATAGGTTTGACTCTTTGGTACCTTTCACCTACCTGAACACATTTTTTTTAGATTAGATTAGATAACACTGTGCAACAAAATGGAGGCGAAAGTCGGGGGCACGGAAAATTCCTCTTGGGGAAGAAAGGCCTTGGTGAGTATATTATGAACCCCGAAGGACAGATCCGCCCCGAAGGAAAGATGCGCCGTGAGTCGAACTTCCGCGTTATGGCGTGATGAAATTTTTGTTAGAGACCCTGTGGGCCATTAGGATTTAGCGTTATATCTTTGTTCACTATTGCTTAAGTGCTCTACAAAAACAACAAACAAAGATATAATGCTAATTCATGATGACTTACAGGGTCTCTTGCAAAAACTTCATCACGCCATAACGCGGAAGTTCGACTCACGGCGCATCTTTCCTTCGGGGTTTTTATTATACACACCAAGGGCTTTCATCTCCAAAAGGAATTATCTCTGTCCCAACATTTGTGTTCACAGTGTAATTTAAGCAATAGTGGGAGGCAGTAGGAGTCTATCCATTGTCGAAAAGTTGTTCCACCTAAAATTGTGAAAGGACCCTAATTATTCCATTTTAATTAAGACTATCTTATGGTGGAGGGTATAAAAAGTTCGGCGCGGCCGAACTTAACGACTTTTTACTTGTTTTTTATTTAATTTTTTTCTAATAGAAACCAAAATAATTGAGCATGAGGTCAATGTTTATATTTTTATTTATTTCCAATATTTCGAGATTCCTTCTGTAAGAACGCTCATTATCCAAAATTGTTGGTATCTTCCTTGACCAAAATTCTTACCTCCTGTAAAAATTGGTTAGTATTAAACTATAACTGCGAACCCTAGTGTAGTTATGGTTACTATACACACAATAAAAACTGTGGAATTTCTGTATATACTAAGCTTTCAAAAATAATTCACGTGGGCGGAAGGTGCCTAGCAGGAAAAAAGATATAAGCCATATATTAAATTTTTTTGGTCCATTTCACCCCCTAAATATTTAAGGATCATCACCAATAACAATAGCGATCTATTCTCATGTGAAACCGACCTCCATACCAAATTTCGTGACGTTTGGTCCATAATTGCGGCCTGGAGTTTGAATTTATAATGCCCAGACGGACACATGGAAGGACACACATCGCTATATCCCGTCTAGGTATGAAAAATGGTAAATAACATTGGGAGTCTACGACGAATATTTCGCGGTGTTACATGCATTTTAAGCAAATCAAACATATAGTGCCCTTCCCACATTGTCAAAAAAATGTAAGATTAATAACTGTTTAGTGTAAATATCAACATTATTCATGCTACAATAAATTACTTTATTTGTCGACTGAGCAGCAAAATTTTTTAGAAGAAATCGGTAGTTTTTAATATCCCAAATTGAAGTAATTAAGGGTATTAGTATCCATCAGTTTCCCTTTTTGTAATAGCTATCTTCTAATTAATTTGACTAATGACTGACAACAAACCATCAACTCTTATAAATCAATAACAAATTATTGACCTTAGCCCATAACATTAATATTCCCAACTAAGTTCACTGAATCTCTGTTGTTTGCCAGGAACTATTAGGGGAGAATGCCCGCATAAATTATTTAAATTATGTCCCCATTAAATTTGGTTTATGTAATAACTAAACCACATTTTATATCGATAAAATATTTCATGGAAGCCAGCAACTGATTTCACTCATTTATCATAACATTCCTTTGTAACCCGTTTCCCTGTTTGCAAACCCATGCGATGGTGATAGCATCGACATTTATTTGCTATTAAAGTATAGACAAAGCATTTTCTACATTTTAGACAACTTCACGAGAGGACAAACTAGATATTTAATTTTTCCTAATCCCCTTTGTTACATCATAGTAAATATGTATATAAAATTGGAATTTGGTAAAATGTGAAAACGATACAAACTAAATCATTTACACTTTTAGAACTATTCATAATTTTGCGGAGAATAAGAAAGAACATATTATTAAGAAAATAAGATTACTCTTCTTAAAATAACTGAAACATATTTGCACAAAACAATCATCGCGAAGAATCAAATGAGACCAAAACAATACAAATTATCGGGAAAATTTTTTAAATTTTTGTAAGAAATATACACCGTCACCTGAAATGACCAAAGACGTAACTCTCAAAGGGTTACGTCGAGGGTTACGTCTTTGGGAATTTCAGGTGACGACATACATATGTTTTTCAAATTTACTTTTATTTTCTTTATACCTTTATAGTTATTAAAATGTTCTACAAAGAAAGCCTTAAGGTCCATAAGTTTTACAATATGCATAAGAAAATTTCCTACTCCAAAATATAGTAATAACAAGTAAAAGTATCAGTCGGCTTGGCCGACAGAGATATACCCTCAGCCTCAGACCTAAAGAAAAGAAGTAACACACAATTCTTCTGACGTCTATATAATACGATGTACAATGTTTGGACCAAATCGGTTTCTCTCTTCGAGGTTTATCTCACGTACCACCCAGTTTACTGGTGCCGCCAGGCTTTTTGCAGCGTTTGGACCATTACCTCAAGAAGTAAGGACTTGCCCCTGAAAAAACATGCGCCGTCGCTATGGGGAAAGCGATTACAAGTTGTCACAAAAAAAAAAAACAAAGGGATGCGAAGACCAAAGTTTGGACCGATTCGGCTAATCCGTTCGAGAGTTATCGTGCGCTCCAGCCGCTACACATCGAATGTATTTAGGTTATTTTCTGAATTTTGTGGCCCTTTGCGCACATTTAAACTTGCCTACAGAAATGTGGATTAGGATCATAGTCCAAAACTGTTGCGCTGGAGGTACTTAAAGGAATGGACCACCATATTCCATTATGGAGGTGGATCTTATTTTGGGAGCCATATCTTTTCGATAGTTAGTCATAGTATTACTGTAAACAGGACCACAACGAACAGCATTGGTATACATTTCCAAAGGATCTTTGAACATATCCTTATCTGCCTTTAGACGCAAATGTTGAACTTTTGTGGGGGAGGACCCATAAGGAGAGAACCGATATAAGCCATTTTAGAAGTTAAACTAAATTTGGACAAATATGGTATCTTCGAAACGAGTAGAGATTTTTTAGCTATTATTCAAAATACAAATTTATGGGCTAAAAAGTTGTCTTTATGATGGCATAAAGATCATTTACAGTACCGTTGTACTAAAATTTTACCGGAAGACTAAAAATTAGCACTTTTAAACTGAGCATTGAAATTGATGCACCACAATAATCAATTAATAATTTCCAAATTGTTAGAATGGGGGAATCATTGGTTCCCTATCGTTTTCAGTAGGGTTTTCATTGATTCCGACAGAATGAATGATGCTCCTGACAAAATTTTGGCAAGATAATAATTAGTGTCCCTTTGTAGGCAATTTGGCTAGAAATTTCTAGTTTTTGAAGTTATTTTCCAAGAAATTACCATGAAAAATCATTACGATTATGTCTAGAGTACGTACAAACAATTTAATGCCTATTAGACTAGACTTTAATGGTATTGTCCTGATAGAGGAACAATCAGGGCATATAATAAAAGTTCCGAAATTTTGTGTGGGAGGTATCCGAAGGAATGAACCGATAGAGTCCATATTGGAACCTCATCTAAGTCTGGTAGAAGTATTACGATGTGTAAAGTATGGAACAAATATGTTACTTCCTTTAAGATTTATCATGCGCACAAATTTCCCGAACATTTTCGAACTTTTGAGGGGGAGATACCTGAAGGAATGGACCGATATGGCCCATCTTCGAACTTAAACTAAGTTTAGACAAAATATTACGAAGGCCAAATTTTGGACCAAATCGGTTAATCCGTTCGAGAGTTATCGTGCGCACCAGGCAGACAGACGGACGGACATTGCTAAATCGACTCCAAATTGTCGGAAACGGATTTCGTCCAAACATACGAGGGCGGTTCGCAAACTTCTTAGCCTATCAATGAAAGAGAATAGTTAGTTTTTCAAAAATATTTTTATTTTTCAATATAATCTGCTGAAACTTCAATACACTTAGTCCAACGCTTTTCTACCAATTCTATCCCTTGATTAAAATAGTTTTCCTCAAGGTCTTCAAAATAGTGGTTTACAACTGTAATTGCATCTTCATTTGAGCTAAAACGCTTGCCAGCAAGGAATTTTTGTAGAATTGGGAACAAGTAAAATCACTGGGAGCTAAATCAGGAGAATAAGGTGGGTGGTCAAGCAACTCGTACTTTTATTCGTTGATTTTAGCCATTGTTAAAACACTCTTGTGCGCTGGTGCGTTGTCTTGATGAAAAATTATTTTTTGTGTTGTAAGCCAGGACGTTTTTCTCGAATTTGTACATTTAATTGATCCAAAATGTTGCAATAGTACTCTGAATTTATTGTTTTACCCTTTTGCAGATAGTCAATCAATAAAATACCTCTGAAGTCCCAAAAAACCGTTGCCATAACCTTACCAGCCGATTGAATTGTTTTTGCCTTCTTTGGGGCACTTCCTCCAGCTTCAGTCCATTGTTTGCATTATTCTTTTGTCTCTGGAGTATAAAACGACGCTTAAAATATATTTAATTTCGCTTAAAACGATCCAAACAAGCTTGGGAAATGTTCATTCGTATGCGTTTTTGATAGACTGTTAACAAATGCGGCATTCATCTTGCAGAAAGCTTTTTCATCTGTAGTTCTTCATGCAAAATTAAATGGACTCGATCATTTGAGATGCCCATGATATTAGCAATTTCACGCACTTTTATTCGTCGATCATTTAATACCTTATCATGCACTTTGGCTACAATTTCTGTTGTTGTTGCTGTTTTTGGACGTCCACTACGTGGTTCATCTTCAATGCTTCAATTTTTTACTGTTGCATATGAAGGAGCACTTTCACCTAACACGTCTTTTTTGAACACCTTTTTCTATATGAAGGAGTTGCCAGATCGAAACAAAATTTAACATGTGTTCATAACAGAGATGGAAGTTTCCAAAACACTTAACGTTTTTCTGTTTATACAGTGCTTTTTGTGCTAGGCTAAGAAGTTTCCGAATTGCCCTCGTACTTGGGGTCTAAAACCATTAATTCGATGAGGCACATTTTGCCCGTATGAAAATAAAAGATAATTAAAAAAATTAAGTTTCAGTGTTTTATTTATAAATGCACTTAAAACTAGAAAATAATTTGTCGCTTGGCGGAAATAACTATATTCTTCCACATGATGGAATCTCTCAACTAAAACGCTTGCCGTTTCATTTTGACACCATTTTTAATTTAAATGCAAGCGTTTTATTTGAGAGATTCCATCATATGGAAGAATATAGTTATTGACGCAAAGCGACAAATTATTTTCTAGTTTTAAGTGCATTTATAAATAAAACACTGAAACTTATTTTTTCTAATTATCGTATATTTTTAACTTTTCAGTAAATAAACTTTTTGACCACTGAGAAGTCCATAACCAAATTACAGTCAATTTAGGTCGAAAATGTAGATAAAAACATTAAATTGGCTGAAATCGGGTTGTATCGTTATATGGGGGCTACACCAAAATCCGACCCATGTAAACAATTTTTGGTGGGGAAGCTTCTGTACAATTGGGAACTCGAAATGCCAAGTTACTCCCAATTCGAACTAAATATGAAAACAAAATCCTCAAAACAACTTAAATCGGGTGCTACCGCTATATAGCAAAAAATGGACCATATTGGATTTGGTTTCATATTCATGTACTGTCATCCAAATCTGAAAAGTGGGCAAAGTTTTAGTTCGATTGGTCAACTGCAACTGTATCAAAAATGGTTACCAGATTTGAAAAGGAAGATAAATGAAACAATGTAACAAGTTAAATAAAACACTGTAAAAACTCTGTAAGAATGGGTCAATATTGGTTTTGATTTCATATTCATGTATTGTCATCCAAATCTGAAAAGTGGCAAACTTTTAGTTCGATTGGTCAACTGCAACTGTGTCAAAATTGAGTTACCAGATTTGAAAAGCAAGATAAATGAAACAATGTAAAAACTCTGTAAAATTGACCAATATTGGTTTTGATTTCATATTCCTGTATTGTCATCCAAATCTGAAAAGTGTGCAAAGTTTTACTGCGATTGGTCAACTGCAACTGTGTTACAAATGAGTTACCAGATTTGAACTAAACGGACACCAAAGCAAGTTAAATAAAACACTGTAAAAACCAGGGACGTACGCAGGGGGGTGGGGGGCACAGGTGGCCCGGGCAACCACCCCCCCCCCCCCCCCCCCGAAATGGTTTGGTCGAACAAAATTTTTTGAGCTACGTTAACAAATAATTAATTACGTTTTTGTTTCTCATAAATAATTTTTTTTTTTGGAGATCTTAAATGAAGTATGGTTTGGAAGTGTAATTGTATGTAGTGTACTGAAAATGTACTTAATTTACAAGTTTTGTAAGAAATATTTTCAAATTTTTTGTTTGAAATTTTCAAAATTTTCTGATTTACTTCTTTATGTCATATCGTTCCAGTATCAACAAATAAGCGCAATTCGAAGTTCCGTAATGAATATAATCCATATTTGCTATGTTATTTTCCATTCGCGAGAATGGAAGTGCGTGAACTGAAAATTTGAAAAATTTACCATACATTAAGGGTTTTTAGAAATTTATTTTGGCAAATTTGTTGTTCAGATTCTTTATGGTATTGAAGTAATATTAGGTACCATCGGGAATAATATAAACCAACTTATGAAAAATATTACAATTTGTGTATGTTAGACGTTGCAAAAATAACTATTCGGTCTTTAGGCTCTTCATTTCATCGGTTTCTTGAAATTCGATGCCTCTATTTGATTAGGCGTGGTTGTCCATATCTGCTGCCTTATTTCCAGTTTTTATCATCTTCTAGAAACTTTTAGAATCAACCAAACCTCTTTACCACAAGTATTTTCTAAAAATCCTTTTCTAACCCAATTGCTAAAATGCGAACCTCGTTGCCTCCTAATATACAAACGTTTTCAGTTTCTCAGCAGATTAATGAATTATTCCAATGAACTTTTTAAAAAAAATACTTATCTTTTCTAATTCTGTCGTCTTTGTTTGAATAATGACCTGTTGTTCTAAGACGATTTGAATTCAAATTCGTTCGAATTACTACCAAAATCCTGTTGTTGTAGGAAATGTTTGATTGATTGAAAATAAAAACAATTCAAATATTGTTCAAAAAACAGAAGTTTGGTAGTAGTTCGAACGACTTTGTATTCGAATCGTCGCACAGTGCAAAATATGAGCACTTTAGCGGAACTTTACTAATAACTTTTAAAGGAAAAGGTGTAGATTCCTAAAATTTTGCACAAATGTTTCTTATATTAGTGGACAGTGTGGGGCTCAAATTGGGCCACATAGACCCGCGGTTTCCTGTAGCGCTTATGTAACGGTGGCTGACGTTTTTACGTTTTACATTCATTTTTCAATCGATTTTGATGCAAATTGGTATATTGAGTTTTCAGCGGATAGAAAACTTATGTACAAAATATTTTCAATATAGTTTCGCGTTTTAGAATAGCTCCCACATGCCGGGTACCTTCATATTGGGTATTCTAAAGGTTAAAGACAAAAATTGCAGCCGATTTTGATGCAAATGTAAATTTTAAGATGTTAGCGAATAAAAAACCTCCTCACACAAAAGCTGTCAACATAGGTCCACTTCTGTGTGAAGCCCCACAACCCTACACATCTATTAAGGAGTAAAATGTCAATATTTTTTTGTTTTCATTTGTATCAATAATGTTTATTGGTCCATTCAGCAGGTCTGTACCATTAATTGTGTTAATAATGTCTTTCAGATCAAATTCAGGTCTTCTGCACTGCATTACAATTTTTAACGTATTTTGGTATTTGCACCGCAGCATCTAAAAATGTTGCACTATATGTAAATCACCAAAAACTATGAAAAATTGCGAGAGGTTTCTTAATTTTACAGAAATTATCATTGTTAGAATTAGTGAGTCCATTTCTTCAAAACACAGTCAACAATGGCGTTCATTGTCGCGTTTACCTTCCACTTTTGGAAAATGCAACTGAATGAAATTCCCGAAGTGTTTTTAGAAAATCTTGAATATCTTCATCATATCTTTTTGCATTGTTTTAATTATTTTTAGATGTATTTTAAGCACTTTTATTGTATACCTAGAAACATATAGCCTACATGGGCTCAGTTTGAGAATACATACATGAAAAGTAGGAGAAAATAATGAAGAAAAACTTATTGTTGTGCGTCAAATACCTCTAAAATCTGCTATATGTAACATACCTATTTTTCCTATTGTATAGGTGTAATTTAACCTTCAGTCATTAGGCTAATCAGGTTATATACACTTTGATACGATACAACTGTTCCTAATCGACATTATGGTTCTAGACTCCACATTTGTTTGAATCCGGGTCAGGCAATCTGCAGTCATTAAGCCCAGTCTGCTTTTTGGATGGACCACATGACATCTCTCAAACGGATTAACTGTTTTTTTCAAACTTAGCTTAAGTTATATTGTTATTATTTCATATGTCCAAAAAAGGCCACACATTTATGAAAACACCCAGAAAACAAATTTTGGGGAAAATATTTTGTGTGTGAAGTCGATTTTCAATCTGTTTACAGATCAAAATCTCAATTGGCACAGGCGGCAAAGCCTACTGATACGTTTTAACTTGCTTGACTTTGGGCTCAAATGATTAATCGGTGTGGACAGAGTACTTGTTAATTAGAGATTTTCTACAAAATATTTGAATTCTAGTTCCAATAAATAGCAAAAACGGTATCCTGTAGTTGGATTCTCTAACTCTTTTTTGGGTTACCGACAAAAATCGGTAAAATTGAAACCCAAAATTATGAATGAAAAGTACAAATAAAAGTTGACAACACTGCTGCTATCAGAAGGACATAGCGACACCTTTATTTTGGTTGCTAACTTACCGACGAATTTCATAAGCATTTTAATTTAAGCCAATTTTGTCGGTAACCAAAAAATGAGTTAGAGAATCCTACTGCAGAAAAGTTGTTAATGTCATCGAGTTCAAAAACTTCTTCTCGTACAGCAAATAAATAAATACCGCTTATTTTGAGACATTATATCAACGACATACCCTTGCAGATTTTTTCGACTTATAGTATTTTCTCAGGATTTGGCTACAAGTTTGACGATTGGTTTCTGATATATTTGCACTGCATTACAATTTTTAACGTATTTTGGTATTTGCACCGCATCATCTAAAAATGTTGCACTATATGTAAATCACCAAAAACTATGAAAAATTGCGAGAGGTTTCTTAATTTTACAGAAATTATCATTGTTAGAATTAGTGAGTCCATTTCTTCAAAACACAGTCAACAATGGCGTTCATTGTCGCGTTTACCTTCCACTTTTGGAAAATGCAACTGAATGAAATTCCCGAAGTGTTTTTAGAAAATCTTGAATATCTTCAAAGACCGCGCGAAACCGCAGCAGTTTTATAGCATTGCGAACAGAGGAGAATCCAATATTTCAGATTATATATATCTTAACACGTGAATGTACGGAAAATAAAAAAATTATAATTTGGAAAACTTCAAAAAATCACTTCTTTCCGACTAAAATTGCACGAAAACAATAAGGGTATTTTGCATTGTTTTAATTATTTTTAGATGTATTTTAAGCACTTTTATTGTATTCCTAGAAACATATTGCCTACATGGGCTCAGTTTGAGAATACATACATGAAAAAGTAGGAGAAAATAATGAAGAAAAACTTATTGTTGTGCGTCAAATACCTCTAAAATCTGCTATATGTAACATACCTATTTTTCCTATTGTATAGGTGTAATTTAACCTTCAGTCATTAGGCTAATCAGGTTATATACACTTTGATACGATACAACTGTTCCTAATCGACATTATGGTTCTAGACTCCACATTTGTTTGAATCCGGGTCAGACAATCTGCAGTCATTAAGCCCAGTCTGCTTTTTGGATGGACCACATGACATCTCTCAAACGGATTAACTGTTTTTTCAAACTTAGCTTAAGTTATATTGTTATTATTTCATATGTCCAAAAAAGGCCACACATTTATGAAAACACCCAGAAAACAAATTTTGGGGAAAATATTTTGTGTGTGAAGTCGATTTTCAATCTGTTTACAGATCAAAATCTCAATTGGCACAGGCGGCAAAGCCTACTGATACGTTTTAACTTGCTTGACTTTGGGCTCAAGTGATTAATCGGTGTGGACAGAGTACTTGTTAATTAGAGATTTTCTACAAAATATTTGAATTCTAGTTCCAATAAATAGCAAAAACGGTATCCTGTAGTTGGATTCTCTAACTCTTTTTTGGGTTACCGACAAAAATCGGTAAAATTAAAACCCAAAATTATGAATGAAAAGTACAAATAAAAGTTGACAACACTGCTGCTATCAGAAGGATATAGCGACACCTTTATTTTGGTTGCTAACTTACCGACGAATTTCATAAGCATTTTAATTTAAGCAAATTTTGTCGGTAACCAAAACATGAGTTAGAGAATCCTACTGCAAAAAAGTTGTTAATGTCATCGAGTTCAAAAACTTCTTCTCGTACAGCTAATAAATAAATACCGCTTATTTTGAGACATTATATCAACGACATACCGGAACAAAACCCTTGCAGATTTTTTCGACTTATAGTATTTTCTCAGGATTTGGCTATAAGTTTGACGATTGGTTTCTGATATATTTATTCCAAGTCCAATGTGCACTAGAGGCTGCACGTATTACAATATACCATATACCATTAAGAGATTTATGTGATGTTAATATGTCTAGGATTTGTCAAACTAAAAACTTTTTTGAAAATGGGATTGAAATTACAAGACGATATCTCGATATGCATTAACACGTGGGTCTATTTTAACCACTTTAACCAAAATGAATCCCAAAAGCCATATTACAGCTGATATTCTTAGAAATTAAGGTAAGATCTTCGAATACTAAAAGCGAAAACAACAGCAATTCTCTGCGGAAATTACAAACCAAAATGCCAACTATGAGCGAATGTGGTTGAAAATGTATGGTTCATTTTCAATTCAAAATATCCAAGAACTAATGCATAATATATATTACTCTGTACCAAATTTTAAAATTGTATCTTAAATTTTGAGAACTCTCTCTATTAATTGTAAATACTTTGTCTCAATAATGAATAAAAATCAACTAACCACCTTTAAAATAGCGTTATGTAACCCTACACGATATTTTAAAATTTTATGGATTTTGGTCAAGTTGGGCCCCCCCGAAATGAAATCCTGCGTACGTCCCTGGCAAAAACAATATTATTTTCTTACAATAGCTGGATATTGGAAATATTCGATACAAGTTTAATCTGCACCGCGAGTAATGGTATACATATTAAATAAAAAGTTTTTTTTAGATAGATCTTCTTATCAGAATCAGTCCTAGTGATTCAATTGAAAACCTAATAAAGCAAATAAATAGAAAACTTTTTTAATAGGACTGAAGTTAGTGGGTGATATATGGATATGTACTTTAAAGAAGAAGAAAAGGTGTTACGTTCGGGTCAAACTGTTTATATCCTCCACCATATTAAAACATTGTATGTATATGTCTATTCGACATACTCGCGAATGCAATCCCTGCATTCGAACGTGGATATATTTTCACAACTTTCTTCATGTAGGTTCTTCCACCAAAAGGATTTCCAAAATCCATACTACAGACAATATTAAAAAAAAAAAAAAATGCTAATAGCTACGAATTACAGAAAATCTTTCGAAAGCGAAAACGTGGAGATATATTAGCAATTCTCTGCGGGATTTAGAACACAAAATGCCGAATAATAGCTAATGTGGTTGAAAATTCTAGGACACATTAAAACGTAAACCTACATGCTTAAAATTCATTCGAAAGATTTTTTAGTTATTGCTTTAATTCTGTTAGTGAAAAACTTTTGTATGACTATACCGAACATGGTCTGATATAGTTCATTTTCAATTTTTCATTTTCTTCCAAATTTCAAACTTGTATCTAAAATATTGTGATCTATCTCTATTGTGGCAATATCTAATATATAAAAGGCAATGTGTGTATGTTAGTATGTTTGTTTGTTTGTATGTTTGTATGTTCCGAATAGAATCTAAAACGGCTGAATAGATTTTCTTGAAAATTTCAGATAATTTACTGGAAACACCGGCGGTGAAAATAGGCTATATATTTCTTTGAATGGTCGTCGCGGAAGTGAAATATCGTGGGCATCCCAAATTATTCAAAAATGTATTATTTCAGATAATATACCTAATTTTAGTAAGCGTGACTACAAAACCGCTGTAACACTGGCTTCAATATGTGGGATAACGCGGTCAACGCCATATTTTGGAGTACAGTAAAATCCCGATAACTTGAAATGTCACTATATAGAAATTCCGAAAAATCGATTGGGAAATCTTATGAAATTTTGTATGTGCAGTTTTTAGGTCTGAGAAAAGGTCGTAATCTATTTTTTTATCTCGCTAAGTGTAGTGACCGGTGGTCCTCTCCACAATTTTTTTAAGAAAACCGCGAAATTCAAGATACGTTTTAATATATTGCTTACGAATTGTTTGCAATGCTATGGTAATTACAGTCTTGACCCTGAATGGTCGTCGCGGAAGTGAAATATCGCGGTCATCCCAAAAATTTCAAAAGCTGTTTTTATACTGCTTAGAGTAGCGACCAGTGGTCCTCCCCCACAATGTTTTTAAGAAAATCTGAAATCTTTGATATTTTTGAACGTATTGTTTACAGATTGTTTTCCCTGAATGGTCGCGGTCATCACAAAGTTTTCAAAAATGTATTATTTCAATTAATATACATAATTTTAGTAAGCGTGACACAAAAATGATATAAACACTAGCTTGAACAAGCGCGATAGCGCGGTCGTGAACTATTTTAATACGGCTAAGTGTAGCGACCGGAGGTTCTCCTTCAAATTTTTTTTTTTTTTAAATTTGAAGTCCATGATATTTTTGAACGTATTGTTTACAGATTGTTTGCAATACTACTGTAATTACTGTCTTGACCCTGAATGGTCTTCGCGGAAGTGAAACATCGCGGTCATCACAAAATTTGCAAACTTTTATTATTTCAGATAATATACATAATTTTGTAAGCGTGCCTATAAAACGCTATAAAAGCAACAATAAGTGGGATAGCGCGATAAGCATTGATTTCAATCCTTGGAATAGCTAGATAAAGATAGATTTTTTAAATACAACAAAATCTCGATAATAACAGCTACAATTTATAGAAGTAATTTTTTATGAATTATATAAATGTTGCCAAACATATTCCGAAGGAACATACATTTCGCTGAGGGGTATTTTACCACTATTCCATAAAGAGCGCTAAGAAAAAAGGCGTTACGTTCGATCGGGCTGAATGAGGTTAATTCCACCAAAAATAACGAAAATCAGGCGCCACCGTTCTATGGGAGCTATATAAAAACGAGGACGTATACTGAAAATTCTCTGCAAGACTGTTTACGACCCCCAACAGTGGCTATATCTCTGAACTATCGAAAATCGGGAGGTACTGTTTTATGGGAGCTATATCAAAACGTGAACCTATAACTGTTACATACCGAGCGCAAATGAAAAGGCGTGTCTTTCGGTCGATCGGAATATTTATGCTCTCCTCTTTAAAATAATGATGTTAAATCCTCAAAAATAGCAAAAATCAGCCGGTACCGTTCTGTGAGAGCTATATCAAAACGTGGACCTAACTGACAATTCTCTGCAGTAATAATTACGACCCCAACCGAGACCAACAATCCAATATATAGCAATGTTAATTGACGTGCACCGACCATTGTATGTGGGCCACAAAGTGCTTTAAACTGTCAATTTATGGTGAAGGGTATAATAAAAGAGATTTTATATCTTAAATTTGGGGGATACCATTATATGGAATTTATGTCAAAACATTGATTTATATTATGAAGTTTCTATAGGGATGCCTAATTATGGCTGTATCAATACTGGATAGATAACTAAAGTTTACACGGAGAACCCAAACAACGGGCCAGCAACGCGGACCGGGTCAGCTAGTTGCATATAAAATCAACTAAAAAAACCTTTAAAATAGCTTTACGTAACGCTACACAATATTTTTAACTTTCATGATTTTTGGTAAAGTTGGTCCATATTTACCGACAAAAATCAATAGAATATCACTTTGGCGGCCATCAGACCATCTGCTTTTTCACATGTATGCTGTCACTTTGGGTACACTAATACTACAGAACAGCTGATGTCATTCATGTGAAAAAGCAGATGGTCTGATGGTGGCCTTATCGATATTTGCTGGTAATTCCATCGGTAGAGAGTTACAGCATTGTACTACTGTAACATTAGGATCCCTCGTTTGATGGACGAATGGGTAAGTCCTTTCAAAAAGTATTGGAATTTATGTATATATATTTATAGCAAAATTATAATCTATTATATAAAACTCAAATGGCGTTCGTACGTGAATCAAAAACTCAACCAATTTACAACCGATTTGTTCCGCGTTTGTCTTAAAATGTTCGTATTTATCCAAGGAAGGATCTGACGTATTTTATTTTTGAGATATCGCGAAGAATCCGCGAAAATTTGCAAATATATATTTTGAAGAAGGATTGTCAGAGAATATTGTCTTTATTTTTGAGATATCGCGAAAAATTCGCGAGAATTAGCAAAAATATATTTTGAAGAAAGATTGTCAGACAAAATTGTCTCAAAATGTTCGTATTTATCCAAGGAAGGATCTGGCGTATTTTATTTTTGAGATATCGCGAAAAATCCACGGAAATTTGCAAAAATATATTTTGACGTAGGGGATGGAAGATACCAAGGAACGGTCCTGACCGGTTTTAACATGGCAAAGCCCAGGATTTATCTTGGTCCCTCTTTCATCCCAAGTGGACACTGACCTCCCCGTGGTGTCACCTGGGGAACTGCCTTTAACACCCGTTAAAGGTAGTGAGCTAACATGTGCCGCGCGTTCACCCATAAGAACGTTAAAAACTTGGGTTTGGGCGTCGGGTTAGTAACCCTCCCCTAGAAAAAACAGCCTACTATGAAAAAACGAAAGAAAAGAAAAACAAACCCCTCTAAAGTTGACGAACCCCGCAAACGTTTTAAGGACCATGATCTGCGAATCTGCACCTGGAATGTTCGCACTCTTTATAGAGAAGGTGCAGTCTTCGCATTGGCAGACGTACTTGAAAAGTACAAGACCGATATTACTGCCATACAGGAAATACGATGGATTGGGAAAGGCGTCACAACAACACCTAAAGGTGACGCACTGTATTATAGCTGCCATGACGTAAAGCATGAGTTTGGTTGTGGATTCGTAGTTAGTCGGAGACTAAAACATCTTGTATCCAGCTTCACTCCAGTGAATGAAAGACTTGCTGCAATTCGAATAAAAGCTAAATTCTTCAACATCAGCTTTATTTGCGCTCATGCTCCCACTGAAGAAAAGGACGAACAGACCAAAGATATATTTTACGAGTGCTTAGAAGAAACATATGACCGCTGCCCTGCCCATGACATTAAAATCATTCTAGGCGATTTTAATGCCAAAATTGGAAAGGAGAATATCTTTGGCCCAACAGTCGGGAAATTCAGTCTCCACAGTGAAACATCTGACAATGGTATGAGACTGATAGACTTTGCAGCTGCAAAAAACATGGTAGTTAGCAGTACCAGATTTAATCATCTCGATATTCATAAGGGCACCTGGCTGTCTCCAGATCAGAAAACAAGAAACCAAATTGATCATGTTGTGATAGATGGAAGACATTCATCGAGCGTGTTGGATGTACGATCGTTCCGAGGCGCAAACATTGATTCGGACCACTACCTTGTTGCAGCAAAGGTACGCACCCGCTTAAACGTAGCAAACAAAGTACGAGCAGACACAACACGAAAGTTAGACATCGGTAAGCTGCAATCACAACAGATAGCCACAGCATATTCCACTCAACTAGCCCAATTGCTTAATCAAAGCCCTCCTCATCCCGATAACATATCAGCGCAATGGCAAAGCATTGCCCACTCCATGCAAACAGCCGCAAAATCCATACTTGGATACCAGAGACCTCCACCAAGGAATCCATGGTATGATGAGGAGTGTCGTGCTGCCACCGAAGAGAAAAATGCGGCATATAAGGCTACTTTACAATCCGTAGCAACGCGTAGCGCACGAGAGAGATACAGGGAGAAAAGGAGAGAGGAGAAACGTCTTTTCCGCAGGAAAAAGAGAGAGATGGAAAAGCGGGAGTGTGAAAAAATCGAGATGTACAGGAGCCAGAATGAAGTCCGAAAATTCTACCAAAGAGTCAAGCATCAAACTGATGGCTTTGGTACAGGCACATCCTCCTGTAGAGACCAGCAAGGTAATTTGGTAACTGATACAGATAGTATACTCAGGATATGGAAAGAACATTTTTCAAATCTGTTGGTATCCAATAGCAGCGAAGAAGACGAAGATACCACAGTCCCAATCCCAGAAGATGGTATTGAATGTATACTGCCCAGCCAAGATGAGGTAAAGACAGCAATAAATCGGCTGAAGAATAATAAGGCAGCAGGGGCCGATGGCTTACCAGCCGAGCTGTTCAAAACCGGAGGCGACACGCTGATAAGGTGTATTCATCAGCTAGTTAGCACCATCTGGCAGGAAGAACGAGTACCCGACGATTGGAACCTGAGTATCCTGTGCCCCGTCCACAAGAAGGGAGATAAGACTGTATGCTCTAACTATAGGGGCATAAGTCTACTCCCTATTGCCTACAAGATCGTGTCAGGGATATTGTGCGAACGACTAAAGCCAATGGTCAACGAGATTATTGGACCATACCAATGCGGCTTTAGACCTGGCAAGTCCACCATTGACCAGATATTTACCCTGCGGCAAATCCTGGAGAAGACCCAAGAGATGCAGATCGACACCTACCACCTTTTTGTCGATTATAAAGCAGCCTTCGACAGTCCGCTGCGCTCAAAGGTATTCCAAGCCATGTCTGAATTTGGTATTCCCGCAAAGCTCATCCGGCTTTGTAAAATGACTTTAACTGACACGAGGTCCTCAGTTAAAATAGGAAAGAACCTCTCCGAAGAGTTTGGTACCAAAAGAGGTTTCAGACAAGGAGACAGCCTTTCGTGTGACCTCTTCAACATCCTGCTAGAAAAGGTTATACGAGAGGCAAACGTCAAAAGAAGTGGCACAATCTACACCAATAGTCACATGTTACTTGCTTATGCTGATGATATAGACATCATGGGACGATCAGTAAAAGAAGTAACTGATACCTTTATAAAGGTCGAAGGAGAATCTGCTAAAGTGGGTCTGGCGGTAAACGGTGAGAAGACCAAGTTGATGGTGTCGACGCGCAATGCGTCCATTGAGCTCGGACCGACTGTGGAAGTTGGTTCCTATAATATTGAGGTAGTAAAAGACTTCGTCTACCTCGGCACCTCCGTCAACACAACAAACGACATCAGTTGTGAAATAAAAAGAAGAATTGTATTGGCCAACAGATGCTACTTTGGATTAAGTAAGCAGTTTAAAAACAAAGCCACATCTCGTCAAACAAAAATAACGCTCTACAAAACACTGATACTACCCGTGCTGATGTATGGCTCCGAAGCCTGGGTACTTGCGCAAGCAGACATGGCAGTGCTTGGTGTGTTTGAGAGAAAAATTCTTCGAAAGATCTACGGACCAATCTGCGTTGACGGTGAATATCGACGTCGCATGAACCACGAGCTGTATCTGCTATACAACGACATGAATATTGTTAAACGTATCGAGATGCAGCGATTGCGTTGGCTAGGCCATATCATAAGAATGAGCGATGATGAACCCGCTAAAAAGGCGTATGAATACATGCCACATGGCGGTGCACGCAGAATTGGCAGGCCAAGGAATAGATGGCGCAAACAAGTGGATGTTGAGATGAAAAGGCGCGGTATTCCAGAGAGCAAAGCAACAAATAGAGAGGAATGGAGATCTCTTCTTAGTTCGGCCTATAGAACAAATGTTCTGTAATGGGCCAGCTAAGTAAGTAAGTAAGTATATTTTGAAGAAGGATTTTCAGAGAATAATGTCTCATCGCCTGAAAGTAACATTGGATGTATCTATTATATAAAACTCAAATGACGTTCGTACGTGAATCAAAAGCTCAACCAATTTACAACCGATCTGTTTCGCGTTTGTCTTAAAATGTTCGTATTTATCCAAGGAAGGATCTGACGTATTTTATTTTTGAGATATCGGGAAAAATTCGCGAACATTTGCAAAAATATATTTTGAAGAAAGATTGTCAGAGAATATTGCCTCAAAATGACCTTATTTATCCAAAGAAGGATCTGACGTATTTTATTTTTGAGAAATCGCGAAAAATTCGTGAAAATTTTCCCAAATATATTTTGAAGAGAGACTGTCAGAGAATATTGTCTCAAAATGTTCGTACTTATCCAAGGAAGGATCTGATGTATTTTATTTTTGAGGTATTGCGAAAAATCCGTGAAAATTTGCAAAAATATATTTTTAAGAAAGATTGTCAGAAAAAATTGTCTCAAGATGTTCTTATTTATCCGAGGAAGGATCTGACGTATATTATTTTTCAAATATAGCGAAAAATCCGCGAAAATTTGCAAAAATATATTTCGAAGAAAGATTGCCAGAGAATACGGTCTCAACCTGTTCGTATTTATCCATTGAAGGATCTGGCGTATATAATTTTTCAGATATCGCGGAAATTTGCAAAAATATATTTTGAAGAAAGATTTTCAGAGAATATTGCTGTATCGCCTGAAAGTAACATTGGATATATACATTTTTGAAATTCTACGTTGAACTGGAGATACAGCATCGGGATCGGAGGTATCTACAAAAAATTTAAAAGTTGTATGCGGATATCTATTGAACGGTAATAGATTTAGTCTCCAAAAATTGGGTCTGTGGCGGAAAGTAATTTAGATATAAGTATACCAAATTATATTGAAATCGGCTCAAATTTCGGTATAGCTCCCATATATATGTTTGCCCGATTTTATATATTTGATAAAACAAACTTGCTATGTATGTCCAATTTCATTGAAAATTGGAATGTGGTTTAAAAATATGTATGTCAATTATCTTGAAATCGGTTCATATTTGGATATATGTAGCTACCATATATGTGGCGCTCAGCGCCAAAACGACCTATCCCTCATGACCAAAAAAATCAAACAGGCTAAAAAGATCTAAACAGAACCTATTGAAATGTCTACTAAAAAACTGCATATTGCATTGAATAACACTAGGTTTTACATCCTTCTAAAATATGGAATTTTTTAGAATGTATTTCAAAAGGTTCCCGTTTCATCTTTATAGACAATTCAATTTTTGGGGATGTGGGTTGGACCGCACAGTGTCCCGACCGTGGCCAACAGTGGTAAAAATCAAGTACTTCGGAATACAAATTTATTGATGTTGGCTATAGCGCGAAAATGAATGAACCGATCATCATATATTTTTGTGGACTTATTAAGTACTTAACAACATTGCTTTAATACGAGAGACTTTTAAAAAATGGTGAACAGCGAAAGTCAAAATTCGATTTTTTACAAAAAATGGACCGTTTTTTACCATAAATCGGTCAAAACATTTTTTAAAGGAAATGTCTCATATATAAAGACAAGAGTTTGATGTATTCAATATGTTTTCAAAACATATGAAGACCAAACACTAAATTTCAGTCATTTCGCGTGGATATTGAGGCCACAACATTCAAAATACCGAAAATGGGGAGGTACGGTTCTATGTGGGCTATAGGAAGACGATGACCTATACCAACAGATTTCTGGTGGAAAGTTATAAGCCCCCAACGAAGACTTAATA
Source organism: Musca autumnalis (assembly GCF_047663935.1). Taxonomy (NCBI): domain Eukaryota; kingdom Metazoa; phylum Arthropoda; class Insecta; order Diptera; family Muscidae; genus Musca; species Musca autumnalis. The sequence continues at coordinate 123,841,013 of NW_027411644.1, read as the reverse complement.
CAAACTTTCAGCAATTTCTGTGTGCTAATCAGGCGTCGAAAATACCGAAATTCGGGAGTTACTTCCTATAAGGCCTATATGAAGGCGTGGACCTATGCACGATATCAAAATGTGGACCTACACCCACAATTCTCTTTTGAAATGTTTTATACCTCTGCCGAAGACTAACCACCAAATTTAAGAAATTTCGGTTGGTCATTATGCCTAAAACTTTTAAAATCCCGCAAATCGAGAGGTACGGTTCTATAGCGACTATATCAAAACGTGACCGACCATCCCAATTTTTTATCCTGTAGATTGTAAGTCAATAATAGGTATGTGTACCAAAATTGATGCACCTACGATACACAGTTAATATGAACTCGCGATACAGTGGGCCGTTTTCGCGCTGAGCACCTCATATATTTTAGATCCAGTTCATGTATTTGATGCACTAAAAACGTAGCGTGTTTATCCAATTTCAGTGAAATTTCAAATTATATTGAAATGGGTTCAGATTTCGATTTCATATATATTTTCGGTCAATTTGATGTATTTGACACGCTATGTATGTCCAATTTCAATGAAATTCTGAATGTGTGATGGATGCACCAAACACGCTAAACATGTCCAAAAAATTTCCCAAAATATATTGAAATTGAGTCAGATTTAGTTGTAGCTCCCGAACATATTTTCGGCCGATTTCATGTATTTGATCTATCAAACTCGCTATGTATGTCCAATTAAGTTTGACAAATTATATTGAAATTATTGTCAAAATTTGTAAAATATGTGCAAAATTATTGTGAAATCAGTTCAGATTTCAGTTTGTTCTTTTATTAAAAAACTAGCTGACCCGGTCCGCGTTGCTGGCCCGTTGTTTGGGTTCTCCGTGTAAACTTTAGTTATCTATCCAGTATTGATACAGCCATAATTAGGCATCCCTATAGAAACTTCATAATATAAATCAATGTTTTGACATAAATTCCATATATTGGTATCCCCCAAATTTAAGATATAAAATCTCTTTTATTATACCCTTCACCATAAATTGACAGTTTAAAGCACTTTGTGGCCCACATACAATGGTCGGTGCACGTCAATTAACATTGCTATATATTGGATTGTTGGTCTCGGTTGGGGTCGTAATTATTACTGCAGAGAATTGTCAGTTAGGTCCACGTTTTGATATAGCTCTCACAGAACGGTACCGGCTGATTTTTGCTATTTTTGAGGATTTAACATCATTATTTTAAAGAGGAGAGCATAAATATTCCGATCGACCGAAAGACACGCCTTTTCATTTGCGCTCGGTATGTAACAGTTATAGGTTCACGTTTTGATATAGCTCCCATAAAACAGTACCTCCCGATTTTCGATAGTTCAGAGATATAGCCACTGTTGGGGGTCGTAAACAGTCTTGCAGAGAATTTTCAGTATACGTCCTCGTTTTTATATAGCTCCCATAGAACGGTGGCGCCTGATTTTCGTTATTTTTGGTGGAATTAACCTCATTCAGCCCGATCGAACGTAACGCCTTTTTTCTTCGCGCTCTTTATGGAATAGTGGTAAAATACCCCTCAGCGAAATGTATGTTCCTTCGGAATATGTTTGGCAACATTTATATAATTCATAAAAAATTACTTCTATAAATTGTAGTTGTTATTATCGAGATTTTGTTGTATTTAAAAAATCTATCTTTATCTAGCTATTCCAAGGATTGAAATCAATGCTTATCGCGCTATCCCACTTATTGTTGCTTTTATAGCGTTTTATAGGCACGCTTACAAAATTATGTATATTATCTGAAATAATAAAAGTTTGCAAATTTTGTGATGACCGCGATGTTTCACTTCCGCGAAGACCATTCAGGGTCAAGACAGTAATTACAGTAGTATTGCAAACAATCTGTAAACAATACGTTCAAAAATATCATTGACTTCAAATTTAAAAAAAAAAAAATTTGAAGGAGAACCTCCGGTCGCTACACTTAGCCGTATTAAAATAGTTCACGACCGCGCTATCGCGCTTGTTCAAGCTAGTGTTTATATCATTTTTGTGTCACGCTTACTAAAATTATGTATATTAATTGAAATAATACATTTTTGAAAACTTTGTGATGACCGCGACCATTCAGGGAAAACAATCTGTAAACAATACGTTCAAAAATATCAAAGATTTCAGATTTTCTTAAAAACATTGTGGGGGAGGACCACTGGTCGCTACTCTAAGCAGTATAAAAACAGCTTTTGAAATTTTTGGGATGACCGCGATATTTCACTTCCGCGACGACCATTCAGGGTCAAGACTGTAATTACCATAGCATTGCAAACAATTCGTAAGCAATATATTAAAACGTATCTTGAATTTCGCGGTTTTCTTAAAAAAATTGTGGAGAGGACCACCGGTCACTACACTTAGCGAGATAAAAAAATAGATTACGACCTTTTCTCAGACCTAAAAACTGCACATACAAAATTTCATAAGATTTCCCAATCGATTTTTCGGAATTTCTATATAGTGACATTTCAAGTTATCGGGATTTTACTGTACTCCAAAATATGGCGTTGACCGCGTTATCCCACATATTGAAGCCAGTGTTACAGCGGTTTTGTAGTCACGCTTACTAAAATTAGGTATATTATCTGAAATAATACATTTTTGAATAATTTGGGATGCCCACGATATTTCACTTCCGCGACGACCATTCAAAGAAATATATAGCCTATTTTCACCGCCGGTGTTCCCAGTAAATTATCTGAAATTTTCAAGAAAATCTATTCAGCCGTTTTAGATTCTATTCGGAACATACAAACATACAAACATACAAACAAACAAACATACTAACATACACACATTGCCTTTTATATATTAGATATCAAATATAAAATATTGAATTTCTGATTCGTTATTTAAGTAGCGATTTTGATGTCAGTAAGAATTTAGTCAGAAAGAATTTAACCAAGACTACATTTGCTAAATTCCACATACTAAGTACCACATACCACATAAGAGCACAATTTGTAAATTTGACCTACGTAAGAGTATCTATAGTCCGAAAGGATATAAGAGGAGCGTTACCGCCTGCACCATACAAAAATATCATGTTATGCTCCATACATAGCACTGAACGGATAGAAAACGCCGTCATCCTATATTTATGCATTGAAATATTTAAAAAATTTTACAATTTAAAGGGAATTTAATTATTGGCATTGCTTTATTCTGTACCTTATTCGGGGTAGCGAAGCGCACCGGGTTAAGCTAGTCTAATATATAAAAGGCAATGTGTGTATGTTAGTATGTTTGTTTGTTTGTATGTTTGTATGTTCCGAATAGACTCAAAAACGGCTGAATAGATTTTCTTGAAAATTTCAGATAATGTACAAGGAACACCGGTGGTGAATATAGGCTATATATTTTTTTGAATGGTCGTCGCGGAAGTGAAATATATCGGTCATCCCAAATTATTCAAAAATGTATTATTTCAGATAATATACCCAATTTTAGTAAGCGTGACCACAAAACCGATATAACACTGGCTTCAAAATGTGGGATAACGCGGTCAACGCCATAGTTTGGAATACAGTAAAATCCCGATAACATGAGATGTCACTATATAGAAATTCCGAAAAATCGATTGGGAAATCTTATGAAATTTTGTATGTGGAGTTTTTAGGTCTGAGAATAGGTCGTAATCAATTTTTTTATCCCGCTAAGTGTAGTGACCGGTGGTCCTCCCCACAAATTGTTTAAGAAAACCGCGAAATTCAAGATACTTTTTAATATATTGTTTACAAATTATTTGCATTGCTATGGTAATTACTGTCTTGACCCTGAATGGTCGTTGCGGAAGTGAAATATCGCGTTCATCCCAAAATTTTCAAAAATGTATTATTTCAGTTAATTAAAACGTAAGCTGTTTTTTACTGTTTAAGTTTTCAAAAATGTATTACTTCAATTAATATACATAATTTTAGTAAGCGTGACACAAAAATGATGTGAACACTAGCTTGAACAAGTGGGATAGCGCGGTCGTGAGCTATTTTAATATGGCTAAGTGTAGGGACCGGAGGTTCTCCTTCTATTTTTTTTTTTAAAGTCCATGATATTTTTGAACGTATTGTTTACAGATTGTTTGCAATACTACTGTAATTACCTTCTTGACCCTGAATGGTCTTCGCGGAAGTGAAATATCGCGGTCATCACAAAATGTTCAAACATTTCTTATTTCAGATAATATACATAATTTTGCGTGCCTAAAAAATGCTATAAACGCTGAACACTAAACAATAAGTGGGATAGCGCGATCAGCGGGACAACGGGCCAGCAACGCGGACCGGGTCAGCTAGTAATAAATAAAATACGGGTATAAATAAAATACAATTTTCAATCTGAATTAAATAAGCAACATGGAAATGAAACCATGTAAGTAAATACAATTGCTTATATATTTTCTCGTGCAAATAATCTTCGACGTTATGCCTACCCATCATCTCAATGATAAATGATTCTTTTGTCCTCCTTTCCTCTTATTTACTATAAAATGTATAGAGGAGTTAGTAAAGCACATACACTAACATACGCAAGGAACGCTATAAAATGCCTCTGTTCGCCATGAAGTGGCTTAATTATACCCTTGGACTTTATCATGTTTGTTTACTGTCAACCAGCAGAAATAAACAAGTGTATCCACTTTTTTAATATTGGCCATCTGAAAGCAAAACAAAAACCACTTTATGGAGCTGAATGACAATATATCAACCAAACAATAATGAACAACGAAACCCAGTGGCCCAATTCTGATTAACATAAAGCGACTCCATCCTTCTAACGTATTGTTAAAAAATTCAATTTCGGATATTCATTACTAATAAAGCCATTGAATTTTGCATTTTTGACTGCTTAGATTAAGTTTTAACTCAATGAGTGGTTTTCAATGTGTAGATAAACAAAAATCATTACTTTATTGCATTAAAACACAAACTAACCTTCCAAGAAAAAATGCTCCACAACGGAATAAAGAATCCTTCACAGGCCTACCTACTAATGGTAATTATGTACTGAAAAAAAAACATATGGCTTTCTTTCATAACCACACACAGTGGACTCTATTTAACAATATTTATCATTATTTAGTGTAAATTAATATTCAATTTTACTTTTTTTTGGTTCAACATTAATTTCTTCAAATAAGAAAGCTAAGCGAAGAAAATGCCTCGTTGTCATATACTCAATTAAATAGTTTGACTACAGCTATTTGACTTCACATTTTCCATTGTATTGGGTAATAGCATTCGAAATTATAACTTAATTTGACACCTTTTATAGAATACTTGTAACAGTTTTCCCATTTCGATACTGCACAGTTTTGTTCGGTACAGATTCTCTTGTCATCATCGTCCTTTAGTTAATGAATTCTGTGGTGAAAAGTTCATTTGTGTAATTTTTTGTAAACTATACGAAACCTTAAATACTACTCTAGCTTATGGCAACATCGTTCCGGTTGAGTTGAAAGATATTACTGTTGCTTCAAAGCGCTTACTTAGATTCAACTTTATATTGTGGCACTGGTATTTAGGCCTGTTATTGCCTTTCCGACTTTCCTCAAATCTATGTTGTCGTGTTTATACATTGCTTCTACACTGAAGTATACAGCCGAAATGTGTAATGAAGCGGAAACAACTCATTTTAAACACCCAAAGTGTAAACAGCCCATGTCTGCTGAACGGGGAGCAGCCGGACGCCGTAGTGCAAAAACGATTAAATGTCTACAGGATATACAAATTTATAATAGCTTAATTATGGAAACCACAATACTCCGTCATAGAGAATGAATTTTATTAATAATGCCATCAAAAAGGAGGTCAATTAAAAACATAGTCGTTTCGAAGAACCACAACAAATATATGTATGCAAATAGTTCGCGTTTAAAGTATTCTGTGATGAATATGGATTAATCGAATTCTGATGAATGGAATTTAAAATCAACACCATATCAATTGGATTGTTGTTCACAATTCTCGTATCGTTTATTGATAGTAGTTGTGATGCCAAAATAAGGGGATTGCTATTTAAATACTTCATAACTGGGATAGTATATTGACAACAATAAAATTATGATTGAATATACTAAGAAAAATGAAGTTCAGGAATTTAAAAAAGTAAAAGAAGTTCGCCCAGATCGAACTTCTTATACCCTGCACCTTAAATTATATTGGAAAAAATTTAAGCCACTTCATTAGGGTAATGTGGCCAAAAAATACCGAAAATCAGGGGGTACCGTTCTACAGGAGCTGTATTAAAACAGGGATCTTTACCGACAATCCTGTGCAGAAATATGTTATATATTCAACGGAGACTAAATAATGTGTGTGAGCCTAATGTGACTAAAAGCTTAAAAATTCTCAAAATCGGAAAGTACCGTTCTATCGGGGCTATATCAAGACGAGAATCAACAAATTTCTGGGAAAATTTTTTAGCCCATAGTAGATCGAATACTAAATTTCAAAAATTTCGGTTGGATAGCGAAGTTAAAACCTAAAAAACGCCGAAAATCGAGAGGTACCATTCAAATTTTTTAAGCCAATTAAGATCCAAAATCTATATAAAAACTTAAAAATATGTACCTGAAATCGGGTGGTACCGTTATATGGGGGGTTGTACCCAAATGTGGACCTACTCGCATATAGACAGTTTTTTGTGAAAATATTTGCTTACGTCTCGAAACACAAAATACCAAATCACAACCAATTCGGTGGTCAAACGGGACTTAAGGCCTCCGCACATGCTGTCCGTTGAGTGCCGCGTTCAAGAGATCATCAATAAGTCACTTGCCCCCGTAAGCCAATTGAGCACACACAAGTTTTTTGGGCCTTATACACTTGTTTTCTTGCAATCAGTATTTTTTCACCACCACAAACAACACTTACGAAGCTTGTACGTAAAAAGTAAACTAAGTGTCCGTCGTATTTGGCACCGTATACAAAACTCGCAATCGTAGATAGTTTCCCAAGTGGCTCAACAAGTGAAAGCACACACAACACTACAAAAAATAAACAATTGTAATTTTATTTGTTGTTTTTTCGTTTGTGTATGTTTTTGTTTATTTGCTTGGAATGCTATGTGTGTTTTTGCATATTCTTCTAACGTTTGAAAATCAGTGTTAGAAAATGATCTTTGCTATTACTCTCTCGGAGAGCATAACCCAATCGGTTGAAATACAAGGGTTGAAACAACACTTGATATGCGACGAGCAACAAAGTAAAACAGAAAATGTTATTGTGTATTTAAAACTACTTGGCAACCCACGGCAGCGGGTTCTTTCGTACCGGATAGACCCGGAACAACACAAAACCAATGTTCCGGCCAGCGGCTGCCACCTCAGTGTGTACATGTTCGTATTTCTTTCGGACCCAGGACCAATATATCTGTGCTCAGTTTGTCACATTCGCATCTTCACCCACATCCAACCTTCGGTGAGATGCAATAGATGTCAGGAGTGGGTGCATCTAAGGGGTTGCTCTGGACTCGTCCATGTGAGGGACTACGACAGGGACTATGTTGCTGCATGCTGTGTGAACACAGTTCCAAGTGAGTCGTAGTCGGATTACGAGACTCCCTCGTCGTCTGATTACGAAACTCCCCCGCAGTCCCCTCGACAACAACCGCACACGCAGCCTTTAACACCAGCCGTTGTTGTCCCAATCCCCGAAAATGCAGCCTTTTTGCAATTGAATTGCAATGGACTCCGAGGTAAGATCGAGGAGATAGTAGATTTTATGAGTCGGAAGAACATCAAGGTCGCGGCGGTGCAGGAAACCAAGCTGAACAACAACCACAGCTTAGAGAATTGTGATGGTTACAATGTTCTGAGGAAAGATCGTACCAGAAGTGGAGGTGGGGGATTGGCTTTCCTATTGCACCAGTCTGTCCAATACAGACCAATCTCGCTTGAGCCTGTCTCTAATGACCCATACATGGAATATATGGGGGTAGCAGTCAGGTGTGGAGCTGCCGAGATAGAGTTGCTGAATGTATACATCCCGCCGAGAAATAGCTGTATCCCTGATTATAGGCCTGACATTAGCCCGCTCTTGCAAGGTCATAATCGTCTGGTCCTGGGGGATTTTAATGCGCATCATGAGATGTGGCATTCGGCCCTCGGAAACGACCAGAGAGATACAGCGCTGGCTGAGCAGATTGATAGCTCTACGTTTTACACGGTCAACGAGGACGCCCCTACCAGAATTAGAGGAGAGTGTCACAGTTCGCCTGACATAACCATCGTGTCACCTGGTCTGACAAATGACGTTACCTGGCAACCATAATTGTCTCCATTAGCAGACCACCCGACTTCATCACCTCTGAACGCCGCACGTTTGTCAATCATAAAAAAGCTGATTGGCCGAGTTTCAGAGAGTTCACCAATCACCGCTTCAGAGAATTGCCCAATCCTTCTGATGTTCGGGTAGCGGAAAGGACGTTCCGGGACATCATCACTGCTGCAGCCGCTAGCCATATCCCTGCTGGTCGAATACCCGAAGTAAGACCAAATTCCCAGCAGAGGCGACGGGATTAGCAAACGAGCGTGATGAGCTTCGTCGTATCAACCCCAATGACCCCAGAGTCAGGGAGCTGACACTGGAAGGTAACAGGCTGGTCGGCGAGCATAAGCGGAACAAATGGTTAAATCATCTGAAGAGCTGCAACATTGGAGCCGGTATAGGTGAATTGTGGGCAACGGTTAAGTCACTCTCGAACCCTGGAAGAAGGGAAGATAGGACCTCAGTCACGTTCGGCGACGTTACGTTGACTGACCCGAAGAGGTGCGCAAGTAATTTCATTCGACAGTTTGTCGAGCATCCCGTGAGTGACAGGGCGAAGAGAAGAGTATTACGTCGCATCAGATCTCTTCCTGCCGAGGATGAATCACCACAATTTACAATGGATGATGTTGCCAATGCCATCAGGAACGCTAAATCATCAAAAGCGTTGGGCGTAATGGAATCTCCATGGTAATGTTGAAGCAGCTGGATGAGCCGGGAGTCGAGTATCTCACCAAAGTCTTCAACTTGTCGCTAGCCACCCTCGTTGTTCCCGAAGTCTGGAAAATGGGCAGGGTGGTCCCACTACGGAAGCCATGCAAGGATGCCAGGTTTGCAAAAGTGAATCGTACAGACCGATTTCGCTTTTGTCGCCCGTAGCAAAGACACTTGAGGCCTTGATCCTCCCCAGTATCAGAAATAGCTATCAAGTTGCCGATCATCAGCATGGATTTCGTAAGCAGCACAGCACGACAACAGCGCTGCACGCCATTACCACATATATCTGTAAAGGACTCAACCAGAGACGGCCGTGCGATACAACAGTGATGGTGGCTCTTGACTTATCAAAAGCCTTTGATACAATCAGGCACTCCACGCTGTTTGAGGACATTGAGCAGACAATCCTCCGGCCAAGCTTGAAACATTGGATAGTCAACTATATATGTGGACGCCAGTCGTACGTGGAATTCGGGAATAAGAAGTCCAAACCCCGTAGAGTGAAACAGGGAGTTCCCCAAGGTGGGGTGATATCTCCGGAACTGTTTAACCTCTACCTCTCCTGTATTCCACCCCCTCCAGACGGCATTGAGATCGTGACGTATGCGGATGATTGGCGTCGGGTACCTATCCTGATGACATCTGTGAGAGACTGAACAACTATTTAACTGATCTTACAACCTTTTTCCATTCGAGGAATATGCAGATTTCCCCCACAAAATCTACAGCCACGCTGTTCACCACATGGACAGCGCAGTTTGGACGTGAGTTGAATGTCGTGGTCGACGGTAGCAGAATTCCGACCACAAACTGCCCTAAAATTTTAGGGGTCACATTCGACACTACATTCACGTCGTGCGCACACGCCACAGCTATCTGCGACAAGTTGAAAAGTAGGAACAAGGTCCTCAAGTCCCTGGCCGGCAGCACTTGGGGTGCAGATAAAGAAACCTTGTTGACCACATATAACGCGATAGGTCGGTCTGTGGTAAGCTATGCGGCTCCAGTCTGGTCCCCGAGATTGTGTGATTCGAACTGGAAAAAGATTCAAACTTGCCAGAATGCCGCCCTGAGAATAGCGACAGGGTGCCTCCTCAAATCTTGAGTGGACCATCTACATGAGGAGTTGAAAATTCTTCCTGTAAAGCAACACAATGAGATGCTTTCGTTGCAGTTCCTGCTTGGATGTTATCGTGTGAGCCATCCCAATCACCATCTTGTGGGTAGGCCCGGCCCATTCAGGGAGATCAGGAAGGATATCCATGCTCTAGAGGGAGAGGTCCAACGATACAGGAGAGAACCCCTAGATCAACAAGCATATCAAGCAGGATTGAATAGCATTCACACGGACGCAGTTGCCAAGGCCTTAAGCAATTATAGTGTGAATAAAGTACTCGGAGTACATCCTCCATCTATCGCAGCTGAGGAGCGTCAGCTGCCACGACAAACTAGAGTAGTTTTGGCTCAACTACGCTCGGGATATTGCAGTCGCCTAAATTCTTATTGGGCGGAAATCGATCGCACCGTGCAAGATATCTTCCCAGTATGCGGCATGGGCCCGCACGACACACAACACCTTTTTAACTGCCCCGCCAAACCTACCCATCTAACTCCAGTGGATCTGTGGCTACATCCCATCGAAGCAGCCACTTTTCTGGAACTGGAGGAAATATCCATTTTTAAATCACTTATTTTTTTGAGTTGCTAGCCACACTCGTACATATTTTGGGAGTGGCAAGCAGGGCTGCGGAGTCGGAGTCGGAGTCGGAGTCTGGAGTCGGAGTCTAGCAAATTTTGCTGGAGTCGGAGTCGGAGTCTGGAGTCGTGAAAAAAGCTCGACTCCGACTCCGGGCAAAATGTTTTTTTCTACATTTATCAAAAGAGTTTTTATTTTTTTATGATAGAGAGATTAACTTTATTAACATTTTGATAAATCGTTTATTCATTTGATAGGAAATCTATGAGTAAACTTGTAAGCAAAGGATTTATTATATTTAGTAATGTTCCATGACAAAAGAATTATAATTGCATCTTTCAATATGAATCGATGTCTTAATATACCATCACATTTATGACAAAACTTATATACACTCTGGAATACTAGTTTTAGATCTCACATATTTATACTTCACAATATAATGTGGAAAAAGTATTATAAGTTTTATTTTGTCCACAATTAAGGGGTTATGGTCACCTATTGTGCACAAAAAATGAAATTTTTCATGAATGTTTGTTTTGTTTATTGTTGAAGTTCAATCTCATTTTCGATTGTTTGAGTGGAGTATTCCCCCATTGGCTCAACTTCATTTATTACCCTCTATTACAGAGAGTAATGTTTTTTTCAAAACGAACTGACAGTGTTGCAAAATTTTACTGATCGCTACCAATATCATGATTTCATCCCGGCGAAGGGAATTATCAATTGGCTTCTCAGTTTTTGAAATGATGCCTTTTTAGCGAAAAACCGAACTCTTTAAGTGTCTAGTATTCTCATATGAATGAGAATCACACTCACTTTTCGGCTTTTCCAAAGAAACACCAAAATCAAAATATTTTGCAACATGTCAGCACGTATCAACTAAGAATTCTTCGAATTCTGTGAGTTGAAAAGAACACCAACACAGTTGCCTGTGAGGTTGTTATTGGAATTTTGTTTTTTTGTTTTTAACAAAGCTCCATTCATTCGCCCGTGCCTCGGCTGTTTTTTTGTTTGTTTTGTTTATTGTTGAAGTTCAATCTCATTTTCGATTGTTTGAGTGGAGTATTCCCCCATTGGCTCAACTTCATTTATTACCCTCTATTACAGAGAGTAATGTTTTTTTCAAAACGAACTGACAGTGTTGCAAAATTTTACTGATCGCTACCAATATCATGATTTCATCCCGGCGAAGGGAAAACTGAGAAGCCAATTGATAATTCCCTTCGCCGGGATGAAATCATGATAAAAAATATGCATTTAAAAAAAGGGAACTGTAGAAGTCAAAATTTCGCTTTCGTAAAATCTGTAAGTAACAAATTACTGTTGGCATACCCATCTTCATATTTCGACAAAATAAAACGAAAAAGATATGTGACCCGTCCCACAGAGGGGAAATTTGTGTTAAAAGTTGATCAAAGGTCCTAGAAAGCTCATTTATACTTCGATTGATATAATATTTTGCACAAAGCATATCTTCTGCACAAGGATTAATCCTATAGAAAATAATGAAAATCGGTCCAGATTTGGATGCAGCTTCCATATATATTCGCATCTGATATGAGATAAAAATGCACCAAAATCACTGAAATTTGACACATGCAACCTGAACTAGCCTTAAAAAACATTGAGCCAATTTTCAAACAAATCAGTACAGATGTATATATAGTCCCATATACATATATTTCATTCCAAATTTTATTTTTTGAAATTTACTTAAATAAAATTTTTCTCAATTCACATGAGAAAAGCCGTGAATGTTTCTGAATAATGCAAACATATTTGATAGGTGTTGGTTTAGTTTGATAAATTAGAGCCCCGGTTATAACGCGGAGCAAAATTTAGTGTGAGTTAACCTTTCAATTCCATATAAAAATATTTCATATTTTAGTTGAGAAAAATTAGATTTTTTCGGAATGGCGCAAATATGCGCAATTTTTTATGATTGAATCTGATATTTGAGGCTCAATCGCATAAAACATTAGAAGAAACTATGGTCGGAAAACGACGGGGAAATAGACTTTTTCACTATTGAAATTGTAGTAATCTTAAAAATGATCATAAACAATTTTCATAAAGAGGATATGTATTACCATTATTAAAGAGCAAAGATGTAAAATCAATCTGAAAATTTTAAATGCTAATCTTGTTCGGAGACTGTACAAAAACAATAAATCTTGAAAAATATTAGTTTTCGCGAAAATAATGTCATTTTAATGTTCACCTAATTTCTTAGTTTTCGAAAATTTACTTTTTGTTTTCAGTAAGGCTGAGTTCAATCGACTGCTGCATTGGATTGGTTAATCTTACAAAGTCGAGGATGGTTATAGCAAATGTAGAAAAGAGTCTGGTTGCCGTTTATCAACATTTTTTCATTAAAAAAAAACGATTTTCATATTTTGAGTTTTGAGCAACTTTAATTGTTTTTGTTTTAAATTGATAATCGGAGGGTATACACGTACATATATTTCGGCAAAATCTGCTGAAACTTTCTAAATTCTTTCTGTTGTTGTTGTTGTTCTTTTTGATATAAGATACAGCAGATTCAATACGGAACATCAATTTTACATCGTATTACATTACAAATTGTCTTAGAGAAAAGAACACATAAGCATATAGGGTCCTAGTATAGGAAAAGTTAAAAAATTTAGCAAATTTTATTAATTTTTAGTGGTATAGGAAATTACCTTCGGAGTCGACTCCGGAGTCGGAGTCGTGACAAAAAACTGGCCTGGAGTCGGAGTCGGAGTCGAAGGAAAAATGGCTCGACTCCGAAACCCTGGTGGCAAGCAACACTTGCATTTTTTTAGAGTGGCAAGCCGCACATACACTTGTTTTTAAGCATGTGACTCATGAGTGTCAAAATCAGCTACTACTTACGCATTTATCTGCCGCGTTCCAACAACCACATGAAAACTTGAAGAACAAAATTGACATCAGTTAAACACCTTCCATGTGGTTGTTGTTTCCGACGTGTGACGTGACGCACGAGGTACCGATTGTGCCGAGGCCTTATTACCTTCAAAATTCCTTAAAGTGACGGTAGAAATGTTTAATAGTCTCTGGAAACACAAAAAACCACATTACAAATTCGGTTGTCAAAATTCATGAAAGTGGCGCATACATATGGGGCCAATATAAAAAAATTGTTGGCAGGAATGTTTTTTATTTTTAACCTCTGGAAAAATACAAAATTGCAACCATATCGGGAGTTAAATGGAATTATTGCCTTTAAAGTTCTTTAAAGCGTCGACGCGTCAAAATGTTTTTACCCACCTACTTCAGCCCGTTCGGACGCTACAGTGATTTCCATAGAAGACAGGGGGACGGACATGACCATAACGACGTAGAATTGCACGTTGATGAAGAATATATACATATACCTTGTGGAATCTATAGTGATTATTTCGAGGTGTTACAAACGGAATGACAAACCTAAGGAGTTACCTCTACATTTCACTTTCAAAAAATCGAAAAAAAATCATTGGGTTATTTTGAAATGTGTGTTTGTGCGTCCACTAAAAATTGTAATCAAACTACAGACCGCAATTATGGACCAATCCTCACGAGATTGGAGGCAGGACTCCGACCAGAATATAAACGATTACTTTTTGGCAATGATCGCGAAATACTTAGGTGGTGAAATGGACCAAAAACTAATTTTTTATACGATTCTGTAGCTGCTCCGTAGATTGCAATAACAGTCTGATCAGGGCGAAATTTTAAGTAAGGTTCCAGTTTATACCGAAGAAGAAGCTTGCAATTGCAATCAGGTAATATTTAGTGGGTTAAATGGACCCAAACTTGGAAATTTGTAAAATTTATAATTAATGACCATATCTTTATTTCTGGAACATGTGTTCCAACCACTTAAGTTATATTTAGAAAAGAAATGCTTGATCTTTCCTTTGATGTCAATTATGTTGATGTATGTACGTCTTCAGATAACAAAGTTGGAGCCTCGTATATACATGTATCTCACAGTTTTAATTGTGTTTTGTGTAACCATAATCACCCTACATGTAGCAGTTATAGACCAATACTGACAAAATTTTGCACGAGGTAAGAGTTTCGGTCGGGTGCCACCGTGGTGCAATGGTATGCACGCCCGCCTTGCACGCAGAAGGTCGGTGGTTCGATTCCCCGGCCAGGCAACACCAAACATTTTTCAACGGTGGCAAAATACCCCTCAGTAATGTTGGCGACATTTCCTGAGTATTTCAGCCTTGAAAAACTTCTCTATGAGTGGTGTCTTAGGACACGCCGTTCCTACTCGGCGATAAACAGTAGGTCCCATATCATTGAGCTAAATATGAATCGGGGTGCACTCATTGATATGAGAGAAGTCTCCTATGTCCCGTATGGGATGTTGTGGAACAATGTTTGTTATGTTAAGAGTTTCGGTCAAGGAAGATGCCATTCATTTGGATAGTGTATAGCTGGTGAAATTGACCATTACTTTTGTAGGAACAATATCTCAATTTAACTTTTGTTCCAAATTTTTATTCGTTTTGGTTCTTTTTGGCTTAAAGTCAAAATTAAAAGAATTGGTGTTTTAATTTTTATTTTCTTTTTATTTTTCCAATATTTCGACTGTATTCTTCAGCCATCTTCAGGGAAATACTGCAAATGACAAAAATTAACAAATGGAAATAACGTAATAATAACACAAATTTTTACATTGTTGAGAAAAGCGGCAGGTTTGTTACACCGTTGATGCTAAACTAAGTTTTTGTCAGCTTATGCTTATGAACTAAGTTTCTATAAATATGTGCACAGTGGTCCGTATCAGTCTTAAAATTCATTCTTTTATCGTTTGGAACATTTATTATATTTAACATTTCCAAAGTGAACCGCCTCTTATAATTATTTTCTTGTGTCAATATTTTAACGTCTTTAAAATTTGGTTTATGTTCAGTTATAGTGCAATGTGCTGCAAGCGCCGTCTTTTGTTCGAGTGGTTTGTCTGCTCTCTGATCCGATTTGTGTCCTGATATCCTAGTCTTAAGTTTAGTTTAGTATACTTCGAATCCTTTTTTCATTATACCCTATACCACAATGTGGAAAAGGGTATTATAAGTTTGTTTTGGTATAAATTCATGTAACACCGCGAAATATTCGTCGGAGACCCCCAATGTGGTATACCAATCTTCATATCTCGACGAGATAAAGCGATTTTGAGATGTGTGTCCGTCCGTCAGTCCGTCCGTCCGTCTGTCCATTATAAATTGTAAACACGCTCCAGGCCGCAATTATGGACCGATCGTCACGAAATTTTGTATGGAGGTCGGGTTCAGATCAGAATAGATCCCTATTCTTATTGGTGATGGTCGTGAAATATTTAGCGGGTGAAATGGACCAAATACATAATATTTATCCAATTTTCTAGCGGCTCTGTAGGTCTCAATAATAGTCCGATCAACGCGTAATTTTAAATAAGGTAAGAGTATATCACAAAGGAGAAGCTTGCAATTTGAGATGGCGATCGGATAATATTTAGAGGGTTAAATGGACCAAAACTTTTGTGTGAAAATTGTGAAAATTTTTAATATACAGCTTATATCTTAATTTCTGGAAGTGACATTCCGGACAAGTGAGATATACTTGAAAGTGGAACGCTTGACCTTTCAATTGATGTCAATTATGTTGGTGTGCATGATCAGATAACAGAGTTACAGCCTAATATATTCCGATATTTGTTTGTAGTGTAATAATAAACTCGCTAGAAGTCGCAACTATACATCAATAGTCACGAAATTTTGCACCGGGTAAGAGTATAGGTCGAAAAAGATGCCTACAATTTTGAATGATGATCTGATATTCTTTAGCGGGTGAAATGGACCATTACTTATGTATGAAAAATATAACAATTTTATTTTTGGTCGATATTTTAATTGCTTCAGGACATATATATTTCGCAAAGTAGCCTACATATGGGAAAAACTACTGACCTTTACTCTGATGTAAATTGCAATAAAGTGTTTGCTAGATAACGGGCCTACTGCCTAATATATAATGGGTTCTGTGTAGAGAAACACATTTTTATCCCATGCTACTTATTATCTCTCCAAAAGTTTATGTAACACCACGAAATATTCGTCCTAGACCCCTTATTTGGTATGCCGAAATTCATATCTCGACGAGGTAAAGCGATTTAGCGATGTGTGTCCGTCCATTAAAAATTGTAAACAAGCTTAAGGCCGCAATTATGGACCGATTGTGACGAATTTTTTAAGGAGGTTGGGTTCGGGCCAGAATAGAAAAGATTAGTTTTTGGTGATGTTCGTGAAATGTTCAGTGGATGAAATGGACAAAAAACAAAATTTTAACCAATTTTGTAGCGGCTCTTTACGTCAAAATAATAACCCGCAAAATTTTAAACAAAGTTTGAGTTTTTGATGAAGAAGAAGCGTACAAACCAACGTGAAGATCAGATAATACTTAGCGGGTTAAATGGACTGAAACTTTTGTGTGAAATTGGTAAAAATTGCAATAACGTAGCGGTTAAACTACGGAAGTAGTAGTACTACATAAGTGGGTTACATTACATTTTACGTGAACTAAATTTTCCTTTCCAGCTACAAAAATGTCTTTGTCATGCTAGATAACTTTTTGGTTTTGGTCATAAGTATTATACATTACATCTCTGATATTTGATAATTAAATTTTCACAATCATTGAAAATAAGTTCAGTGGAGAGCGATTGTCCAGGGATAGTGGTATAGGGTATCCCATGGTCGGCTCCGTCCGACTATAGACTTTTCTTACTTGTTTTTCTTATGAAATCGTTTGTCGCTTATGTTAAGAACTCTGTCAATGAAGTTTATGGCTGTATTTATCTTTATTCGTCTGGGATGCTTAGAGTAAAAATTGATCAATCGTCCTGATGCTGTCGGCTTTTGGTACCAATCTAATATTAATTCCTTGTCATCTCTGATTATTACCGCGTCCAAATAAGGTAATTTTCCATTTTCTTCTATTTCGTGCGTAAATTATATACTTTTATCGAAGGAGTTTAATGTTTTTAGCGTGTTTTCAATTTCTGACTTCTTTACAATACAAAAAAGATCGTCTACATATTTGATTATTAGTTTCGGATTTATTGTCAATTTCTCCTTTGTAGCGTCCAATAACTCCTCCATTACAATATCTGCAATAATCGGTGACGCTGGAGATCCCATAGGAAGTCCTTTTTGTTGTTGGTACACTTTGTCATCATACATAAAATATCTAGATTCTTTTATACAAAGAGTCAGTATTTCACAAGAAAATTATAGACTGAAATGTTTTATTGAACGAAAAAGAGCCAAAGAACGACCCGTTCTTTTTGGTGAACTGAATAAAAAAGTTCGATCCGCTCAACGAACAAGTATGTACAACACTAATAAATTGACATTTCATTGCATTTATTTGACGTACGAGGCCTAACAAAATAGCGTTATTTAAAAATTTCGTGAGTTACGCAGGTTCGATTTTCGCATTTTATACGAAATAATGGTCGTAGACCCATACTTATATATAGCAAACTGAATGTCTCGACGAGCTGAGTCGATCTGGCTATGTGTGTCCGCCCTTCTATTCATCTAAATAATGGTCGTAGACCCATACTTATATATAGCAAAATGAATGTCTCGACGAGCTGAGTCGATCTGGCTATGTGTGTCCGACCTTCTATTCATCTAAACTTTTTAATCACGCTACAGTTCGCAATTTTGATCGGATCGTCACCAAATTTTGGGTGTTGATTGGGTCCCGGAGGGGAAGTAGCCTATTGATATTGGCGATGATCGGATAATATTTAGGGGTCGGAATGTACAAAAAACTTATTTGGAGAAAAAGACTACGTTTCTTCAAAACCGAATATCTCAGACAATGAAAGTAGAAAACGTCGCCTTTCTAACGACGTAAAGTAGGTTGTCGTAGGTGATCAAACAACGAAGATATCGCAATAGTCGCAAATAAAACCCAAGTTCCCTTTTTTTCGATTTTGATTATAATGACGAATAACACAGCTTTAGTTGGGGACTTTCCAAAAGCAAAGCCTGGCTATGAAAGTAGAGAATCTCGTCTTTAATATGATGCAAATTAGTGTAGGTTGCCAAATAACGGAGATATCGCAATAGTCAGTAATACATCCCATTTTTCCATTTTGTAGGAAATCATGCTACAGGTCGTAATTTTGATCGGATCGCCTCGAAATTTTGGGGGTTAATGGGGTCCCGGAAGGGAAGGAGACTACTGATTTTGGTGATGGCCAGATAATATTCAGGGGTCGGAATGGACAAAAAAACTTATTTGGAGAAAAAGTCAACGAAGCAAAACCTAGCAATGAAAGAAGAAAATATCACCTTTACAACGACGCAAGGTAGGTTCGAGTAGGGCGTCAAACAATGGAGATATCGCAATAGTCGGTTGCGCATATAATTTTTTAATTTTTTGTAATCACGCTACAGGTCGCAATTTTGATTGGATTGTCGCGAAATTTTGAGATAACAAGGGAGATATCACAATAGTCGGTAATGTATCCAGTTTTCCATTTCTTATAATCTGCAGCGTGATTACAAAAAATGAAAAAATTGGTCGCAATTATGATTGGGACTAATGGGGCTCCCAGAGAGGAATGAAAGTGTTAAGTTTGGTGGTAGTCAGATAATATTCCCTAAAAGAAATGTTTACCAGTGAAAATCGTATGCACATGGGTAGTGGTGTAGGGTTTCACATAATCGGCCCTGTCCCGACTATAGTCTTTGCTCACTTGTTTTCTGCTATGTTGGTACTCATGTCTGTTATATATGCATATTGGTAATATCGACCTTTTTGTTCTTGACATATAAAAAGCTTAGTCGTGATTTGGTATGCTCTTCGATTTTTTACTATTCGAAAATGTCGATCACAGAAGAAGCTTTTGCTCACTGTTTTCTTCGACTGCAATGGCGTGGTTCATCATACTAAGGAATACTATCTTGAACATATGCGCCGTTTGCGCATAACGCACAGAAACGCACATAATTTTGAAAAACCAATAATGGATTTTGCACCTGATAACGCACCAGCTCACACTTCAATGCTTGTGTGTGAGTTCTTGGCCACACACAAAACCATTATCATGTTATCAACCACCGGACTTGGACTTGGCCCCTGCTGACTTTTTCTCCATCCCAAAACTGAATTAAAAATAACGGCTTTTTCATCAGATTTCGAATGTATATTCAATGTCATTTTCAATTTAAATCCACTGGAATTAGCAATGTAAACGTGCTGTAATAACTATGATTACCCAGCACAGTGTGGCTAAATTCAATATTACACACTATCATTGAAAACTGACAGTCAAAATACAATTAGGACAATTTTCTGGCAAATAAAAACCTTTGTTTAACTAAAATTGATTGATATACAACATGAAAGTATTATTTAGATATAAGGAAATAGACATCGATGACTGTCAGTCAGTAAAAACAATTTTACACTTTCATAAAACAAAAGTAAAAAGACCACATTCAGTAAACTTTAGCAGAATAACAGCTGACTACCAAAACAAAAACATTGGTGCCAATGTATGAAAGAAAACTGGTAATTAAATATAACCGGATCACAATATTTTTTATATTTTTCACACAAAAATCAAATAAACTTAACTTACTTAATAAACTTAAATAAGCATCTGAGTATTAACAGCTGATCGAACTTAGTAAATGTTGCTGGAAATAAATCATAGTCATTTGGCTCAAAATTGGGCAGCATACTCTCAACCAACTCTGCCTAAAGCGTAGCACCACATATCTCCAGCCTTGGCAGGGACGCCTTCCTTATCGGTGCTACTTTTTTCTTTGCAACCAGTAAATTCGAACTAACTACGTCTCCATCTTGAACCTGTATGTAAATTGTCGTTGCATAAGCCACATCCGAAAAGTCACAGAACCCATGATATTGTACCTTACGCCGTGGAGTATACCCTATCCAACGTTGTATCGTAATTCCATCAACGTCGTTGTATCTTTCAATGAAGTTTTTCCATTTCAAAAGTGTCACATTGCTCTTACTGCAGAAAACTTCGATATTGCCTGGGCAAATTTGAAAACTCAGAAGTTTGACTCACGGCATAACTGTCCTTCCGTGTTCGTAATATTATCGTCATCAACTTTCATCGCCAAAAGGAATTTTTCGGTCCCAGCCTTTGATCTTCATATTTGCAAATATGTCCTTTTGGGTTTTTAGTATAGTAAGCAAGGGCTTTCATATCCAAGTGGAATTTTCCACTTTTATTCTTTGTTAAGTAGGTAGGCAGGATTGTTGTTTTTAAGACACGGTATTTTATTTTTAATAATGTACTATATTTTAGTTAAATTCAAACTTTAGTGGATTACAACTTTTAACACTTTTTATTTTTGTTATTTAATATTGTTCAGGAAAATAATATTAGGAAGGATAACAGAATTAGGAACATATTTACATTTTCTTAGATAATGACATTTCTTTTGGATAATGAGCAATTATAAAAGTTCAAACTTCGACTCAACACGCACTTTCCAGAAGTATTGTAGAAACGTTTAATGAATTGTAACGTCTTGGGATCTTTTTCGCATATCTGTATATATACACACATACATATGTTTGGACAAAATCGGTTTGCCAACAATTCGAGTTGATTTAACCATGATCGTTAATCCGTTAAATGTACACGAATACTTCTGAAGCGAGTATCTTATGCAGTCCAAAGGGTTTGCTGTGGGTTGAAATAATGGTTTCTGGCCCACCAAAATGAATGGAGCGGAATAAATTTGTTTGACAATTGTATGCTGCATACATTATGCCGCCAACTGCTAACTGCTATTTCGTAGAACGAGTTGATTTTGAAAGCCTTTCTTTTACAGAGGGGGTATAGCATAAAGAAATTTTGCGGGGGCAATTCTTTTATGTTTTTATTTGTTGAAGACCTGTTGGCAATTGTTTGCTGTAATTTTTTCGAAAGGACCAACACTTTAGAGAGAGTTAAGTCCTAAACATATCCAAGGTTTGAGTAAAGTTTTGTGTAATTTTTGGTACAAGAATAAAGAAAAATTGGACCTTGGCAGCACTTTGTCTTTTATTCATTTCCCAGAAATGACAAGAAACTTTACTCAAACGTTGGATGTGTTTAGGGCATTACACTGTTCTCTGCCGAAATCTCAATAGTCATTTGTTAAATGACTTCCAAATTGGCAAAATATCTTCTTCTCAAAAGAAAGACTTAAATCTGTTCGAGTCAAGGACAATGTTGTTGTGACGGGTTGTGTAAGCTTATGAATCCGTTCCAACATGTCATAAGTCGAGTTCCACCTTGTCTCGACGTCGAGTTTTATGTTCATCTGTTTTGCGCATCCGACAGTGTTTTCCACGCGCTGGTACTTTTATGAAGGTACGTAACTATATTGCAGACTTTAAACAATACGAGTATAGCTTGTATAATAAATAATGAATTGTTCACCACAAGATTTAAAGAATGCGCAAAGCACCAAACCTTACAAGCCTGTAGCTGATCTTACATTTGAGACATTGTCAGTTACGATAGCTGTTATTTTACTCGAAATGCAGCTTTTTTTTTGAAAATTCTATGCATGACAGTTAGTTTGACTTAGTACGTCTCCACAGTAATAACCAAATATGAACAGTTAGCTTTCGAAGCTTCTTTTGTTAGGCATATAGCAGAGGAAGCCTGATCTTGCCTTTTGACCATTTCCAGAATCTCACTATAGCTGCTATCGAGAAGATTACTTAATGATGTTTTTCTCGATGGCAAGGTATATTTAGGGCATTGTGAAACCATGTTTATGATGTTTTTGAATTCAGGCTCGTCAACAATCTAAATTCGTGGTGTCCTTTCGTCATTATCTTCAACACCGACGGCCAATTTTTCTAACTGTTGCAGGCTTTCTGATGTATTGGGTTATTTGCGGTTGTGGATTTTGTACTAGTGCCACGGCACTGGTTGCTCAGAAACCACTTCGACTTTATTTGTGTCAACATTTAAAACTTCGACCGGTGTTTGGCTTTCCATTCTACACGGTGCGCCTTAACTAATTTTAAATGGAAGGTGCTTACACCTGGAAAGTTCTTGCAGATTCTGAAACTACAATGCTCATAGATGAGAAATATCAAGAAAAAAAAGAATCGCCGGAAGGATTTTTAAATAAATCGCGATTTAAGTTCACATTTTTAGGGATTCTTTAGGTTTTCACGATTTTGCTTGGAAACCGCGAGTCCTATGTAAATGGGCCTAAAGAAATGTTGTAGCTGTAAAAATTCTCCACAAGGTTGACCTTTATGATATTTTCGTAGGTTTTACCGTTTTTAAGATATAGAAGTTCAAATTGAGACAATGCACTGACTATAACGACTCCTTATAAAACAATGTCATTACTGCAATTTCCCAAATTAAACTTATATATCTTGAAAGTGGTACAACCTAGGAAAAAATAAATCATCCAATCCAATTTGATGTGACTTGTGGTTTCCAAGCAAAATCTTGAAGACTTAAGATAAAAACCAAAAAAATTTGAACTGAACTCTTATATCTCAAAAATTGTAAAACCTACGAAAAAGGTCAGTCTTGTAGAGAATTTTAACAGCTACAACATTTTCTTTAGACTCATTTCGCTACGACTTGCGGTTTCCAAGCAAAAAAAAACCTAAAATTTTGAATTTTGATCGCGATTTATTTAAAAATCCCTCCGGCGATTTTTTTCTGTTTTTTTTTATTTTTCTTATCTATGAACATTGCTGTTTCAGAATCCGCGAATCATTCCCATGTGTAAGCGGTTTTCAACAAAAGTTAGTTATGCGCACTGAGCATGATATTGTTTTATAAGGAGGCGATAAAGGCAGTACTTCTATATCTCAAAAACGGTAAAACCTACGAAGATATAATAAAGGTCAATCTTGTGGAGAACATTCTCTTTAGGCCCATTTACATAGGTTTCGCGGTTTTCAAGCAAAACCGTAAAAACCTAAAGAACCCCTAAAAATGTGAACTTAAATCGCGGTTTATTTGAAAATCGCTCCGGCGATTTTTTTTGATTCTTGATATTTCTCATCTATGAGAATTGTAGTTTCAGAACCAGCAAAAACTTCCCAGGTATAAGCACCTTCCATTTAAATTTGGTTAAGGCACACCGTGTCTAATGATCGTAAACGGGTGCTTCCCGATCATACGTCGGTTCAAATATTCATGTGAATCCGAGGCAATGATTACTGAAGTTTTGCAGTATTTGCATTTGTCTCTGTCTGGGCCATCTTCATCATAATGAAGACATACTGCACTCGCTTTTGCTTTTATTAACATGTTTCTGAAATTTTTAGTAAATTTTTGGAGAAATTAAACAGAAAATAAATACGAAATTTTAATTTTGGTGCAAAGCAAATGCTTCGCTAACGGAAAACAACTTATAAAACAACTTTTGCAAACATGTATTTGTTTTGTGTACTTACCTATAGCTAGAAAAGTAAATTTAAACGTTTGAAGTATTGACGTTCTCCGGAATTGTAGCCTAGTTCATTAAACAATGTGGTTTAGTTTATTAAACAATGTGGCAGCATCAGCAAAATGAGCCAAACGAGCAAGAGGAGAATGCCAAATAAAAGGAACTATACGAACTGTAATAACGAATGAGCTGCATATGGTTCCAATAGTTCCTTGAACTAGTTCATTCCGGAACCAGACAACTTTACACATCACCGCTCGCTGAACCATTCGTGAAACCAAACAAGTTGAAGTAGCTGGTGTTGACAGTCGTGTTCTGTTTTAAAAGATCCCCTGCAAGTATGTTGTAGGCGATACCATAGCCAGTTGGTTTGGAATCTTTGAGATAGCGGTAATTCATTAGCTAAATTGTAGATTATAGGCATTGGTGTTGATTTAATAAAGACATCCTCAGTTTTAATTACACGCATGATTTTAGTTTTTTTTTTCAGAACGCATTGCAAGATCTGACAGCTATGTTGTTCGATATTCCAACAAGGATCTGACATAGGACTTATATAGATGAAATACCTCTAGATCTTTTCTTAATTCTAAATATTATAAATACATATGTATTTTTGCTGACCCATTAGCAGAAATGACAACAACCAAATATTTAATCCTCCTTTTCCGGGCCGCTATCAATTGCATTCTTCAGATTTTGTGGCCTTCTGTTGAAGTGTGTAAATTGATAAAGTGTGCAGTACTCAGAATTTATATTATCTAAATCAGCCGCGTATGTATATTGCCTGAGTTCACTAACCTGAGGTAATCCGTTTTTCACAACCACACTATCGTTACCAAGAATAAGAGTTCTTCTGGACATGCCATCTGTTCACGCCGGATTTCCCCAATCGACAACCCTAATTTTGATTTTCCTGCATGCCGAAATAAACGCAGAAAACTTTTCTGATTTCACTCAGAATTGTGCCATGTACGCTCTCTTTCTCTCTTTGCATTTTCTAACTCCCTTTGTAATTTTCTTTTAATAAAAAACGATTTGGTAACAATATCGTCAACCATTACTGTTGTTCATTCGGTAAGCGCTTTGTATAAATATCCAAATTTGAATAAACAAAATAAAGAGCCATTACAGTTCTTTTCCAACCAACTTATACGCTCGTTTTATTTCTTTCTTTCTATTCCTGCCATAACTGCAACCGAGGGGAAAGTATTTCGAAATCCACGGAATATTTTCTTATCCAAAACACAGCAGTAAATCCAGCATTTTTTCCCTCCAGAAATACCCATATCTGGCATTTTCATTGGTCCTAGTCGAACAGGATTTTATTGCTGTGTGAAATTTTCCATCAAAATCAAGGTAAGTTTGTGCTTTTATTCTCCAAATACAATAGTGCATTTCAATTTCATAGTGTTAAAGTCAAAGTGCGTTTTGCCGTCGGCAAATTGATTCTTTCCTTTTTCGTTTATTAAACGCACAGTGTTCCAATTTGCTTAGTTAGTTTCACTTGTTTCTTTGTGCTAATTAACGTAAATTAATTTCCAAATTTTTTTATAATATCGAGTGAATAAATAAAAGCAATTTAATTAATATTTTCCACTCAATTTATAATTACAAATAATTGCATTTTATTTCTCATTTGTATTCATTTGTTTGCAATTTATTATTCCTTTTTGCTTTGATGTGTATATTTGTATACCGGGATGTTACGGTCAGATGTGTATGAGATAAATAAAACTAATTTATTTCATTTTTACTCTACGTTTCGTTGGTTTGATTCCAACTTCATCAGGAGTCTTTATTGAAAATCCTAAGACAAAACATTCATTTTAGTTCCAAATCATATTTCGAATTTCTTAGTTTAAAGTTTTACTTACAATTAGTTTCTCTTACATAGTCGTGGTATTATTCTAAATTATAAAAACTGGACTTCACAACACAAATTTTGGTATAAATAAAATAATAATCACAAACTTAAACAAAAAATAAAAATATTTCAGCAAAACCTTAAACTAAATCACAGAACGTCCTCTTCAAAATATTGCAACCGAGTATTGATATTTAGTATTATCCTTGTCTTCTTTTGTATTCATACATTCACACATTCTCTCTTGTATTCTTAGACTCTCAAGAGTATATCTATTATTTTCGTTTTTCTCTCTATCAAGTATTTTTACATTTTTAAAATCTGCTACATGGCCCCACTGTTTAGTATGTTGGGATAAAGCTGTATTTTCTTTGCATTTCTTTATGTCATTCTCATGTTCATTAAGTCTAACACACTGTTGGGCAGAAATGCTCGGCCTCATACACAAAAGTGTAAAAAATACATGAGTCTCTCGCAATTTGCTCACCATTGGTCTAACATAACACTCAGCCTTCTCTTCGTCGTACCGACCAGAGGTCCGCAAAATGCATATAAAAGGCACACTCTATTGCCTTTTCCCAAAAGCGAATAGTGCAGTGCCTTGCATATAAAAAATATGAATGTGCAAAAAGCAGATTCACCCCAAAAAATGATTCACTGCTTTAGTGCAGGCTTGCTTGCTTTTACATTTGTATTCACACGATTCGCAAATGCAGTATGCACAATACTGCATACCACCACACAGTATCGTACCATCTTTTGTTTGAATAAATTAATACATTTGCCGAATTTCGCTTTTTCTTTGAGTTTCTTTAATAATAGGATAAACTAAACTAGTAATTGTTTTTATTGACTCAACATTAATTTTTTTATGTTTATTATCATGTAAATTTGACCAGAAATATCTACTTCTTTTTGTAATGCAACGTGCTTTTTCGAAGGCAGCGTGCAAAAAAAAGGCAACGAGCTCTTGTAGTTTGTTGTGTGTGTGCAATTGGCATACACTCCTGAAAGTAAAGGCAAAGCAAGCAATAGCGTTAAACAGAGATGGCAATAGCAAGCAATGAATAAAGCACGAAATCGCGAATATGCATTAAAAGCGAGTGGCATTTTGCGGACCTCTGGTACCGACGTACACCTTATTGCACTTCTCTCCTTCTCTGTCAATGCATGGTATTTCATATACGACAGTGCATTGTTGTAATTTGTCTGTTTTTGGGAGAATACAGTGTGTAGTGGGTGATTTGACTTATAAGCTACTGATGTGTTGTTGTCGTTTATCATGGTTGCTAATATGTTGTTGTCTGTCAGTCTGGGAATATACGGTACACTGATAAAATTTCGATCATCGTGCAGATGTTTTTCTTCTGGTTTATTTTCAGAATTTGCAGTTCTATGTTTTATTGATTAAGTTATTGGCTGTGTTTATTTTCATGTTCTTTGGTTGTGTAGAGTAATAATTTACCATTCGTCCGGATGCTGTGGGTTTTATGTACCAATCAGTTATTATCTTCGTATCATCTTTTATTATTTTTATGTCCAAGTACGGTATTTGGTATTTCTCTTTCATTTCCACCGTGAATTTTATTTTATTCTGATATGAATTTAATAGTCTCAAAGTTGTATCTAAATGCTTTTTGTCCAGGATGGCAAATATGTCATCAACATACTTGCAGATAAATTTGAATTCAATCCCCTTTTCTTTGAGTTCCGTGCTAATGTTATTTAGCAATTTGTCCAATACAATGTCCGCTATTGTTGGCGATAGGGGATTTCCCATTGGCATACCATAAGTTTGTGGGTAAATTTTTTCGTCATACTTGAAATAGTTATTATCTATTAAGCAGAATTGTAAAAGTCCAAGAAATCTTCGCTTCGGAATCATCGTGTATTGTTGTAATGTTTCCCATTTGTCCAGAATGTTCTTAGTGGCTAAATAAATAGGTATATTGGTGAACAATGATACCACGTCAAATGAAACGATAATGTCATCTTCATCCAAACTTATATCATTTAACTTTTCTTTCAATTGCATTGAGTTCTTTACATTTAAATGTGGAGAGATTATGTGTCTTAAAATTTTTCCAATGTATATGGAGAGGTTATAGGAGGATGAAATCGGTCTGAGTGGTAAATCTTTCTTGTGAATCTTCGGTAAACCATATAATTCAGGTGCTTCAGCGGCATTGCACATTAGTCTAAACTTATCCGTTTTTGAGATGTGATTATACTTGTGTAAATCAGATACCATGTTGTTGTTTGTTTTTATGGGTCTATTCTAGCTATTTTATATGTCGCTTTGTCTTCTAAAAGTGCATTCATTTTTTTTGTTGTCTTCATCCTTATATAATATTACGGTTTTGTTGTCTTTGTCGGCCGTTGTAATCATTATTTTGTCCTTATGTGTTTTTAGGAATTTTCTAGTTTCTTCGTAAATTATGTATTTGACCCTTTCATTGTTGGAAATGTTCCTCTTCTAGCTTGAAATCCTCCCTGCTATCTTTGATCTTACTTCATCTTTTTCTCTATCGTCTTTTAATTTTTGTACCCACTGTTCCAAATCAGCAATTAAATGAATTGGGGCAAAATTTTTTCGTGTTATTGGAATCGCGAATTTTCTTCCCATAGTAAGTAGCCATTTTTTTCCATAGTAAATTTTATATTGGTATGGTTTATGAACCAATCATCATCATATTTTAAACCTAGTTTCTCGAATTTTTGTTTCCTTAATTGTTTTAGTTTGGATGAATGTGTCAGTCTGGTTGCTCTTTTTATATGTCTACATCTCTTCCATTGATCTCTTTTGAAAATTCTTAGTTCTGTTTCGTCCAGTGTATTCTTTATTTCTCTTTCAATTTTCTCAATTGTTTGTTTGGCTGCATTGATATTACTGTGCGTCTCACTAATCTCTATATTTATTAACTTACATTGCAATTTATATTCGACGTTCTCTGCAGTTTCTATTGCTTTTGTTGTTGTAAAAAGTTTTCGTATCTGTTGTGTTGAGTGTTTTATGTGTGATGGAGTGATACCTAATCTCCTACATTCTTGTAGGAAGGTTGAACGCATTTTCTGCTTTGCTAGTTTTTGAATTGTTCGGCAGTATGTCTTGAGGTGTACTTTCGTTTCATTGTTGTATTTGTACGTAATATGTTGGAAATAGTTCATGTTGTTGTCCCTTGTTTTTTCAACTCTTCTTATTCCTTTTATATTTCCTATTTGCGACAGTGTGCTTTTCTGCATATCTTTCTATTATTTTTCTTGCCGCGAAAATATTCCTATCCATTTCTATTGGTTTGTGCGTTTATTCATATTATCCATCACCGTTTTATTCCACTGCAGTTTTTGTTGTTGTTAATATCCACTGTTGAATAGTCTCTTCGACAACATACCTACTGATCCACATATAAACGCACATACATATTACATAATTCTTGTTGGTCGCTGTTGAGTCGTTCGTCCCTCAGCCAACACAGTGTTTGTTGGTGATTTCCACTCAACAGTGATCGATCTCTTCATTGATATTTTCCTCGTTGTGCTCTTGAATATACGTGCAGCCTACAGCAAGGCCTTTTATATGGTCGGACTGTAACTGGTTTGGGACACATATATTATCGTATATTGACATACATTTAGGCAAGAAATGTATTGCAAAAACCAAAATTGTAGAAAATTTCATATTAATTGTTCGTTTATGGCAACAAATTATGTAAAAACTATACAAATCTCTTGCTATAGGTAATTACAACAATATTCCATCAAAATATGCAAAGGTTATTTGCGATTTATAACAAATACGGTCAAAAATAAGAATTAACTACTACTTGGGGGTGACAATAAAAGTATTGCAACGGGAAAATCAGTACTATAAAATTTTTGCAAATTTTTGCGGTCATTATGCATTTTTATGATTTTTGCGGCTAATAATAGACTAACAGTATTGAATGTAATAAAGTTCAGTGATAAAAAATGCGGTCATGGAGGGTCTTCACACAGGTAAAAAACGCATGGGACCATATCAACAATAACGAATCGGCCACAGGCAAGTATGCCAAGAATGAATATTTGACTCAATATGTATTGTAGGATAATGGAGCAATGCAAAACAGTCCGATTTTGGCTTTGAGAACATCGAGATACTTCAGGAAAGTATATGGAAAAAATTGAAACCTGTGTAGTATTTTGATGGTATTAATATGATTTAACTTTTACTAATTGGACAGATATTATCCTCTGCTATCATAATAAATCCAAAAAATGCGCCAAATCCAATAAAACCCATCAAATATGGAAATTAAACCGCTAATGGAGAAACTGGAATATCGAATATTTGGGTACTATATTCTTTACCATGGAAAATAGTATGCGAAATTGGGTTCACGGATATAATAACGATTGGGAAGACATCCCCACTGACATCATTAAGAAATATTTAATAGTCATTAGTCTGAAAGTCTGAAAGTAGCTAGAAGAACGTCAATTGTTCCATTACTGAACGAATTTCTTCCGGTTCTTCTATACTTTCCATATTCATTTCCAATATTTGTGAATTCCTGCACTTCTACTGTCTTGTATTACATGCAGCGACCGCTAAAAGGCATTTTCCATACAAGGGAATACTTGCAAAGATGCAATTTCTTCAATATTTTTCCGATTTTTTCCTGGATTTAACCACTTTCTGGAAAGTATAGCATTAATTTTGGGTGCCACCGTGGTGCAATGGCTAGGCAACATCAAAAATTTTCAACGGTGGCAAAATACCCCTCAGTAATGTTGGCGACATTTCCTGAGTATTTCAGCCATGTAAAACTTCTCTATAAAGTGGTGTCGTAAGACACGCCGTTCGGACTCGGAGATAAACAGTAGGTCCCATATCATTGAGATAATATGAATCGGGGTGCACTCATTGATATGAGAGAAGTCTCCCCTGTCCCGTCTGGGATGTTTGTGGAACAATTATATATAGCATTAATTCCGTGTGATTTTTCCGAAGTGCTAGTACCTGTATCCTTACCAGTAAAATTTGTTATTTTAAAGGAAGCAATTAATGCTCTTGTGGGAAAGTTGACTTGTTACTTCTATTTCCTTTGGAAGTTTCCATTGGGGAACGAGAACATTACCTTTTCTCGTTTCCTTTTTAAATTCGTATAACTTCGTCTCACAGAACTCATTTTCCTTGACTTCCTCCGAAACCATTTCCAGCGTGTTGAATTCTATTCCTAAGCCATCCATAGCGTTCGTGGTTCATTTATTTCTATCTACTAAAAATTCCTGAAGTTCACAAAATGGCCTTTCATTCATTCACATGTTCAGTTTCTCGCCTTGTGCAGCTCAATTCTTGCATAAAAAGTGGCATTATTCCACTTCGGCACATCTGGTCAAGATCCACATAAGCGAGCTCGACAGCACATGGACTGAGGTAAATCTGCCTACGATAGATGTGTTGAAGAAGGTATACCTACAAATTCCCTAAAGGTGGACAAATTTTTTGAGAAATTCCAAAACGCCTCAACCACTTACTCCACGTGTGTGGCCACATTGAGACGAGAGATTATAGAATTCGAGAATCCAAATACCTCATCAGCCTTAGACATTCCTGCAGTAAATATTCCTTGTATTTCAAGAGTGTCGATTCCTATTGAAACAAAAGTTTAGTTCCAATGTGCCGATTATGTTCCACAACCTTGCACACAATCCGAAAGTGTCCTTAATTGATTTCCTTATATCCACGACAACGTTCGGCAATGATAAAAGAATTTACATTTTGCTGTAACTGTTTCTCCAAAACGCATCGTGTGAGCAATTGTCCTTCCAAAAGCACATGTGTCCACTGTCAAAAGCGACATCATTCTATGCTCCACGATGATTCTGGTAACACCTATTCACCGACTCAGTCACCTACCACAACTTCCAAACCTTGTTTGAATGTCGACGCCGCCCAATGTTCCGATTCTTTCATACAGTCCACTTGTTCCAATGAAGGCATTCCAACATGTTCCCCAACTTTCAAAGCTGTTCTGTTCGTTTCTGTGTTGGTGAACGATTTTCCTGGCGGCGTTACATATCCAGTTCTTCCACATACTAATTCCTATCCAAAGGAGCCCTCCATTTCCGAGAGGTTTCCTAATACATCCATTCTTCCACTACGAGACGAGTTTCCTTCCAGTGTTATTCGTCTAGTTCCTGTACTCCATACTGCTAATCCAGAGAAGTCCTCCACTTCCGAGACGTCTTCTTGTGCATCAATTGTTCCATTCCAGGGTGAGTTTCCTTCCGATGTTACTCATCCAGTTCTTGTAATCCATGGTTCAAATCCAGAGGGCCCCCCCAGTGTACCCATTATTCCGTTCCTGAATGACTTCCATGTCGGTGTTAGTTATCCAGTTCTTGCACCCCATGATTACAATCCGAAGGAGCCTTCCACTTCCGAGAGGTCTCCTTGCGTTTCCATTATTCCGTTCCAGAACATGAGTTTTTCTGGCTTGATGGAGTATGATAAGACCATTTCCAAATACATTGGTCCGAGAGATAATATTTCTATTCGTGTGTATCATAACTCCATTCCGATACACATCTATTCCAAAGATACAAGTCACATTCTCCACTATTGGGAATGTGAAAAACTTTTTCCAAAATTTATTCCTGTTAAAGATACATTTCCGTTTCAGCCTCTGTCCTCGGAAAAGAATTATTCCTTGCAGACAGTCGCCACTACTGCGATTTTTCCCTCACATACAAACCGTCTGATTTCAAGCTTGTATTTGTTCCTTTCCGGCAATCGGACTTCAAAACTGAGTCTCTTGCATGCTTCAAGATTTCCAAACTATCCTATAGAATTGAGGTTCAGTCTAAACAACTTCATTGTTCATATACCCAACATGCATCCATCTAATCTTACTCCATCCCAGATAATTCAATTTTGCAACCACCCAGGTGACATAATCCAAGAATTCCAGTTACAACCCGGCACATTGCTTGTCGTTTATAACCCGTACTGCTCTATTCGCATTTTCCATGCTCTAGCTGATAATGTTCCATTCATAATTCCTGATGCAAGCAAAGCTCTGCGTTATGTACTTTGTAGTGCACACTCGGTGTTGGTGTGTTACCATCAGCGAGATATTCATTCCGAGTGCATCATCTGACTCCAGACGGGGTCAAAATTCGTAACCATGGCAGTTATTCTCCATACCCTGTTGGACATCTTTTTGACTACTTCCAAGTACCAAGAACTTCATCCGTTATAACGTTCTATATGCAAATAGCTACAGGTGCGTCCATGCATTAGATCCATCCGTATGCGTGATTCTTCCTTCCAACTTGTTGAATTTCTTCCAAAATACAACTAAAAAATTCCATTCCAATAAATGTTTTCCATATCGTTGTACTGCACAAACTTCCTTTTCAGATACATGTATATTCCAAATTCCAAAGGATATATTTACAATAAATTCATTAGTTTTATGTTCAAAGCATTCATAATTCATTCCTCATAATTCTATAATTTTTTTACAAATTCACACAGAGAAGAGATATTGTTGGAACAATCATATTCTAAGAGCAAAATAGTGTATTTTAAAAATCTGAAAATATATATTGTTGTTTGAACCATATATTTTTTATTAGCAAACATGATGACACAAAATATATTGTTGCGCCAACAATACATATTTTAAGAATTTTAAAATACACTATTTTGCTCTTAGAATATGATTGTTCCAACAATATTTTTTCTCTGCGTGTTGGGATCATCGAGAGAGTACATGGCACAATTGCCGGATTTCCCAAATAGACAACCCTGATTTTGGTTTTCCTGCATGCCGAAATAAACGCAAAAAACATTTCCGATTTTACTCAGAATTGTGTCATGTACGCTTCTAACTCACTTTGTAATTTCCTGTTAATAAACACTTCTTACCAAATCAACCATTACTGTTGTTCATTCGGTAAGCGCTTTGTTAAAATATCCAAATTTCAATAAACAAAATAAAGAACCATTATTGTTCTATTCCAACCAACTTATACGCTCGTTTTATTTCTTTCTTTCTATTCCTGCCATAACTACAACCGAGGGGAAAATATTTCGAAATCCACGGAATATTTTCTTATCCAAAACACAGCAGTAAATCCAGCATTTTTTCCCTCCACAAATACCCATATCTGGCATTTTCACCATCGTACAACCATTCTATAATATGTGCATTAAATATATAAATACCTTTCTTGGACATTATAAGTGCAAGGCTGTCCATGCTTTTTCGACATTTAGACACGAGCCTACTACCACTTTGATAGCTTTTTGCAGTTCTACCGAATTAATCAAGTCGTTGATGAAATTTGTTGTTGATCTTCCTGGAATAAAAGCATATGACCTACTACAAATTATTAAGTTATATGGTTTTATAGGACTTTTTTATCGCAGCTTTTGGCCTAAAGTTAGAAGTTACTCCCGGATATGTGACTGTTTGGGAACTGGCGCTATTCTTATTTATCAGGAAAACGTCCTTCAACCCATATATTGTTTCCAGATAATTGTCTTTTTCAGTTGGCTTTAGTTTCGAGATCATTTGATAAGTAGTGCAGTAAGGACAAATCGCTTAATTTTGGTTTCTGCTATCGAATAAATTTTGCCATCTCCATTGATTCATTTTTATCTCGAGAGTTGTTTGCAAAGCCCCCTTTGAAAGCCCATATTTTTAAGGCATCTTCATGTCTCCTTGTTTCATGGTAACGCTTTCTAGGGAGATTGTCGCTTAGCTCTAGAATTTCACCATTTTACAGTTGTTGTATTCCTTTCAAGTATTGTTCGAAAATTAGTTTGTATATGCTGTTACCAACGTTCATAGCTGCAATGTCTTTATAAGCATTGTTCTTGTAGATGATTTTTTTGTTTTTTTTCGGCGATGTAAAACGTCTATTAAACTCAATCAGTATTGGCAGATGGTTGATATTTGTAGTTATTGAGGATTAATTATTAATTTAGGATTAATCGTTTCTGGACGGTTCGTCAAAAGTTGGGCTTGCTCTAGCGGCTCAGGTAGTTGAGTGATCGTTGATCGACGGGTAGGTAATCGGGAACCTGACGACGGTTGATAGCTGGCGGTTGGTCGATAGTCGGTCGCCGTGATGATTAGGTGGAGATCGTGGAATCGATGCTCATGAATAGTATGTATTCGGTTTTCGTATGCAGATCATTGGGTACCCAATGGGTTCGGCTGTTGAACAGAACAGTATTTTGTTTCAACCCGTGTAGCTAACTACCTGCAATACTTTAGTGGTCGGTAGTATAAAGTAAATGAAAATTCTTTGTTGTGCGCGCTAATAATGATTACGGTAAAGTTACACAGGAATCGAATTCTCCGTTGCGTTATATGTATGTTGTTACACTACGAGTGGGTAGATGTAACGCAGCGACTGTTCCTTATTGCTGTTCAGTGCGACTGCAGTGTATTAGGTGGTAGCCGGTATTATGTGCTATGTATGTACGTGATAACGAAACTTGTCCAGTATGTTTGTGTTGTGATGTTATGTATGTACGTGATGTCGTCACGTTACATCCCCCTTTGCTTCAAAATTTATTAAACAAAAATAATAAAATAAAAATCAAACTTATTTTTTCCCGTTTGGTTTCTTATGACGAAATGGTCCTTCCTCATGCAACGGAGCCGTGCTTTTTCCCTTCCAGATATTGTTACTTGGACCGCAGGCCGCCCTGGTCGTCGTTAGACATATTGTAGATGTCTGTGGGTTCTTTCTGGACGACGAATGGACCTTAGGTATGTCATGACTTTGGCATCGGACCACCAATCGACGTGGGTCCCGGAGCTGTATTTGGCCTTCCTTGTTTCTGGGTGCCACCTCGACCGCAGCTATGCGCCCCTCATTGCTCTCGCCAGTTGCCGGTGGCACGACCGCCACTTGGCGTGCATCGCATACAGTTATCTGTTCGGCAGCGGCAATATTTTCGTTGCCGATTCCATCAAGGGTGCTGCGGGGCCAGCAACTGCGGTTCTTGCAGTAATACGAGTACTGCAGCCGTAACCGCTATTCCAACAGTAATGCAGTGGGAAATGCTACGAGGCGCCGACGTAGTGCTCGGTTCTGTAGAGGTGGCGACTGTAGCGCACGAAGAGGTTGCAGCACCGATAGTACCATCGGAGGTCGTGTGCTGCTCGAGGATCGTTTGTTACGTTCACACGAATTGTAGCAAGCGTCGGCGGTCCAGAGAGGCGAACAGTGCGCACCGAGTGGGTGGCATTGGCCGAAAATATGCTGTAATCATTGGACGTGCCTCAGGCTTTTGGATAAATGGTCGTAGAGGCTGTGAAGCCGGGCTACGTGTTGCAGTGGGCTTAGCTGGGTTTGTGCGCTTCCGTTCCATGTTGTCCTTTCGATGGTTTACAGTCTGCAGATGAGCAGGCTATGTGTGTCTTGTTGTTGTGTGGTGTACAATTTATTTTTGTGGGGCACACGCTATTTTATTTTTTTGTTCTCTTTTTCCCTTCAACCCAGTTCAGTTACTAGACAAACTTATTAAGAATTTATTTCACTCACAATTAGTGTCGAAAAATAACTGTATAAAAGTTCGGCATCTAGTTTTTTCTGTATTCAAGATTTATGGCATCTATTGTTGTTGAAGGCCAAAGAATGACACTACTAAATTTAAGGCTTTTTGTCAATTAGGGTTAATTATTTTTCATTTGGTAGCACAATTCTTCAACGTTTTTGGAGGTTTAGTAATTAACTTATAAGCCCAGAATGTTTGACTTTTTAATTGAGGTTTTCACACAATCCCCATTCAGTGAGGAACTATCTTTAAATATTTTGTAATACATACACGCAGAAAAAAGGCCTCTCTAACATACACATAGCCTAGAATGTCTGCGTTCACCTTACTACTTTTCAAAAATGATGCTAAAACTTTAATAAATAGGTAAATGAGATCAGTTTTTCTCTCATAAATATGTTATTGGCACTCTTTAGTACCAGAATAAAAAGAAAAATTCCAGAAAATATATTATTATTACGAAGATAACGGTAAAAAAGTTTTACAACTGCTAAATTAGAGCCCCAAAAAGTCCATTGATAAAAGGAAAATTCTAGGTAAATTATGGAAACAGCTATCGAAATATCGGCGAAACTGTAGGTAGAACATATTAGTCTATACATAGAGTGATAATTAACTATTAACAAACCGGAATTTTTACGCAAAACCCCAGATCTGGGCATTATATAGCAGCCAAAATTTCGTAGCTAAGCCAAGTTCTTCTGCATTTTGGTTAAAATTGCGATTCATGATGTTTAGGTAACCATAATTGTCCATTGTCGATTCAATAAATACAAGGTGGCCCACTCCAGAAGCTGCTACACACCCCCAAACCAAAACAGCACCCTCGCCATTTATTACAGTGTAAAACAAGATTTTGTTTTTCAAGCACTGTTCGGGCTTTCTCCAAACAGTTTGAAGTCCTTTCATTGCAAACATATAGAACATGCTTTCGTCCGAAAATATGACTTGATTCCGGAATACTGGAGGCTTGTTTATGTATTCATTAGCAAATTCAATATGCTTCTGCCAGTTCACTAGTGATATGTACGGCTTTCGCCGTGCGACTATATCGAGATATTTCTGGCGGTTTGTGCACAAATACTTGTTTTGGATGCTATTTTCACATTT
Source organism: Musca autumnalis (assembly GCF_047663935.1). Taxonomy (NCBI): domain Eukaryota; kingdom Metazoa; phylum Arthropoda; class Insecta; order Diptera; family Muscidae; genus Musca; species Musca autumnalis. The sequence continues at coordinate 123,803,290 of NW_027411644.1, read as the reverse complement.
TCAACAATTTTCGAAGTAATTATCGGACTGTTTGTTTTAACTGTATGTTATGTTACGCTCCTCCCGTTCTGATAATATTTTTGACCGTCCAAAACTGACCTTTGACCATCCAGATCTGGGCTTTGACTTCAAAATTCCGATTTGTTTATAGTTAATTATCACTCTATGTATAGACTAATATGTTCTACTTACAGTTTCGCCAATATTTCGATAGCTTTTTCCTTTTTTTACCCAGAATTTTCCTTTTATCGATGCACATTTTTTTGCCCTGGTTTTCCATTCTTGAAATACTTTACGTTTTTTAAGTTAAGTGTGCAAACGACCTCACAGAATGACCACTTGTGACAATATTGATTAAAAATGGGAGAAAACTAAAAAAACAAAGTGAACGTAGACTTTTTGGGGCTCTAATTTAGCAGTTCTAACACCTTTTTACCGTTATCTTCGTAACAATAATATATAATAATATATTTTCATGTTTATGAAAAAAAAACTGATCTCATTTACCTATTTATTAAAGTTTTAGCATCGTTTTTGAAAAGTAGTAAGGTGAACGCAGACTTTCTGGGCTATGTGTATGTCCCAAACATATTTTGCAGCAAACATATATTTGTTTGCAAGCAGTTCCAAACATAACATATGGTTTGGTCCTGCAAACAAATATATGTTTGGGTGCAAACAAATTATATGTTTGGGTGTAAACAACCTATATGTTTTGGTGCAAACAAATACAAACCCAAAAGCCATAAAAAAACACATGCACCAGTGGGAAAAAATACGCTTTCATATTAAACTGTTTAAGTTACTCTAGTATACTATTCAATTGGTGTAGCGCTCCGTAGTTTTAGGCGAGCAACCATGAATAAAAAGGAAATGAATGAGGAAGGTAGACAAAAACAAAACAAATAAATCAAATATTAGGCCACTCAAACCAGTAATTCTATTCATGATCGCTCCCATTAGTTAATACGTCACCAAATTTACAAATTATTAAAACAAAAACAATGCAAACCAATAATAGATATGAATGACAACATGTGAAACTCACCACTTACATTTGAATGCTGCCGCTGCTAGATGAGGCCTCGTCCGCTGCTGGCGCTAGGAGATGACTAAGTTCAAATTAGAGGTTGCTTTGCAGTGCCGATTATTACTTAAGACTTAATTATGATGTTACTTTAAAATCCTTAAAATTAGAGTAATTCGGAGCAATGAAGATTTATCCATTAAGGTAAAGCTGCAGTCTAATAAAATATTAAATTCCACGGCATACGGGTGGTTATGGATTTTTAAAGTATGAGATGATAATTAGGATCTGATTATGATGTTTCCAATTGAAGCGTGTGACTACCAGTACTTTGCAGGAAGTTCCACATATGTTTCGGGTGTTGGATGGCAATAATTGTACAGCATCCAAATAGTTCGGCTAGTATTTCGACCGGAACTTTGGGCTGATTGATTTAGATGTAGGAAGTATAGTTAAGATGATGTGGAAGTTCTTGTATTCATCGGTTGCCGATTTTTATGCTTTAGATCGAATACTTGGTTGAATACATATTGATGGTACTTTTCGGAGCTTCTCATTAGTACAGTCACAGAGGAATATGAAAGCAATACGGTGTTGTGCCTAGCGTATCAAATATAATATGGGATTTAGTGTTTTTTTTTTTTAGTAATTTCTGCAGCGACACCTGAGACATGTGCGGGCGGTATGAATGTTTCGTAGGAGTTACAGTGGACAATTCTTCAGCTTATATTAACTGGGCAATCAAAATTGTTTAACAACGAATTTCCATGGGATTTTGACGTTAGTTCCTAGTCTCGTGGAAGAACCAGATGGTTCCGGGAAATCAACCAACATTTCTGTGGCCAAGTATCCGCGTTAATGTACAAAAACACATTTTGCATTTGAAAAACGATAAGTTCTAGGACAGAGAAGCCATTACATAGTCGATACGTCCGAAGATTTGCTTTACCACCAATGAAACCAGGTAACGTAATTTGGTGACTATGTGGGTTCGAGTCCTTGGCTTTCCTTTTTCACTTGCAAATAATTTCAGATCATCAAGCTTAACTCTAAACGAGAAAATTAACAAAAATCATTAAAAATGATCTTCGCCCTAAAATAGGCAAAATTTCAAAAAATAAAAAACAGGCTGAGCCAGCTGGGATTTGAACCCACGTCCTTGAAAAACATATCAAAAAATGTTGTCATGGCGTGTTAGCGTTCAAAGCCAATACTCATAACTTCAAAGTCAGCGCAAAAAAAAGCGTTTGATATGAAGAAAATACATTTCTGTGGCCAAGTATCCGCGTTAATGTACAAAAACACATTTGCATTTGAAAAACGATAAGTTCTAGGACAGAGAAGCCATTACATAGTCTGTATTTGGCCTTCCTTGTTTCTGGGTGCCACCTCGACCGCAGCTATGCGCCCCTCATTGCTCTCGCCAGTTGCCGGTGGCACGACCGCCACTTGGCGTGCATCGCATACAGTTATCTGTTCGGCAGCGGCAATATTTTCGTTGCCGATTCCATCAAGGGTGCTGCGGGGCCAGCAACTGCGGTTCTTGCAGTAATACGAGTACTGCAGCCGTAACCGCTATTCCAACAGTGTTGCGGTGAGTCGGCGTTGAAGGTGCGTCGAAGGAAATGCTACGAGGCGCCGACGTAGTGCTCGGTTCTGTAGAGGTGGCGACTGTAGCGCACGAAGAGGTTGCAGCACCGATAGTACCATCGGAGGTCGTGTGCTGCTCGAGGATCGTTTGTTACGTTCACACGATTGTAGCAAGCGTCGGCGGTCCAGAGAGGCGAACAGTGCGCACCGAGTGGGTGGCATTGGCCGAAAATATGCTGTAATCATTGGACGTGCCTCAGGCTTTTGGATAAATGGTCGTAGAGGCTGGGTTTGTGCGCTTCCGTTCCATGTTGTCCTTTCGATGGTTTACAGTCTGCAGATGAGCAGGCTATGTGTGTCTTGTTTTTGTGTGGTGTACAATTTATTTTTGTGGGGCACACGCTATTTTATTTTTTTGTTCTCTTTTTCCTTCAACCCAGTTCAGTTACTAGACAAACTTATTAAGAATTTATTTCACTCACAATTAGTGTCGAAAAATAACTATATAAAAGTTCGGCATCTAGTTTTTTCTGTATTCAAGATTTATGGCATCTATTGTTGTTGAATGGCCAAAGAATGACACTACTAAATTTAAGGCTTTTTGTCAATTAGGGTTAATTATTTTTCATTTGGTAGCACAATTCTTCAACGTTTTTGGAGGTTTAGTATTTAACTTATAAGCCCAGAATGTTTGACTTTTTAATTGAGGTTTTCACACAATCCCCATTCAGTGAGGAACTATCTTTAAATATTTTGTAATACATACACGCAGAAAAAAGGCTCTCTAACATACACATAGCCTAGAATGTCTGCGTTCACCTTACTACTTTTCAAAAATGATGCTAAAACTTTAATAAATAGGTAAATGAGATCAGTTTTTCTCTCATAAATATGTATTGGCACTCTTTAGTACCAGAATAAAAAGAAAAATTTCCAGAAAATATATTATTATTACGAAGATAACGGTAAAAAAGTTTTACAACTGCTAAATTAGAGCCCCAAAAAGTCCATTGATAAAAGGAAAATTCTAGGTAAATTATGGAAACAGCTATCGAAATATCGGCGAAACTGTAGGTAGAACATATTAGTCTATACATAGAGTGATAATTAACTATTAACAAACCGGAATTTTTACGCAAAACCCCAGATCTGGGCATTATATAGCAGCCAAAATTTCGTAGCTAAGCCAAGTTCTTCTGCATTTTGGTTAAAATTGCGATTCATGATGTTTAGGTAACCATAATTGTCCATTGTCGATTCAATAAATACAAGGTGGCCCACTCCAGAAGCTGCTACACACCCCCAAACCAAAACAGCACCCTCGCCATTTATTACAGTGTAAAACAAGATTTTGTTTTTCAAGCACTGTTCGGCTTTCTCCAAACAGTTTGAAGTCCTTTCATTGCAAACATATAGAACATGCTTTCGTCCGAAAATATGACTTGATTCCGGAATACTGGAGGCTTGTTTATGTATTCATTAGCAAATTCAATATGCTTCTGCCAGTTCACTAGTGATATGTACGGCTTTCGCCGTGCGACTGTATCGAGATATTTCTGGCGGTTTGTGCACAAATACTTTTTTGGATGCTATTTTCACATTTTCAACAATTTCGAAGTAATTATCGGACTGTTTGTTTTAACTGTATGTTATGTTACGCTCCTCCCGTTCTGATAATATTTTTGACCGTCCAAAACTGACCTTTGACGATCCAGATCTGGGCTTTGACTTGTGACAGTCCGGTTTAGTGGAGGTGGTACATGCTGGTAGGCTGCGGCTTAGCTCGCCGGATGGGGGAGGTCGTCTTCATTGACTGCACACTTAATATCATGTACCTTCACAATTTGGGTCGATTAGTAGCTGACATTATCTTAAAAATGAAATGAACACAAAATAAAAAGGAAGTAACGGATGTATACTTATAATCCTATGGCCTTTCAATTTAAAATAAGTACATAGAAGAATTCCATAATGTTGAGGTTTTGATATTGTACCCCCTTGGCATTGCCCACCCCTCTAAGACATGTTTCAGTCTACCTTGGTGTTTCTTTCGCCAAGAAAAATTTTATGAAACACCCCAAAACTGAATATCACTACCTTAAATCCTCTTCAGCCCATACTAAGAATTTAGTTAGTTTATTAAAAAATATACTAGAATATCGAAATTTTTTTTTTTAACCAATTTTCTATATTTAATCATTTTTGTAACATGTTGTTTATAATCAGTAAAAAATAGCACTTTTAATTATGTTACCTAATTAGCTTACAAAATTTTGATATTATTAATCATTGTATCAATTATAAGTGTTTTATATGCATGCATATTTATCTATTTACATACAGTTTGTCAAGTAATTGTTTTCGAACCAAGAAAACTAATATTTTTCTGTATTAATTTATGAAAAATGACTGATAATTGGGATAAAAATGTCGGGTTTTTTGCAAAAAATAGTTAGTAGACTTATTAAAGACAAGATAGGATGTATAAATAAAAAATTGACCCACTTAGTCCCACAAAAAATAACGAAAACCCATAACTACATATAATTCAAGCTGTCAAATAAATGTTTTCAAAATTTAATGGAGGTTCCAAAATAACCCATATTTTTGGTAAATTCTGGAAAATCATGACATTTTGTGAATGTTATTCTTAAAAGGGGTTAACTACTAACAAGTATCGATAATATTAGGCATAAAATATCCCTAGTAGGAGGTTACCATATGGACCAAGGTAGTGCCAGGTCATATTGCTTGTAAACAGGGTCCTGTAGGTCTTATACCAGGAATATCTGAAAACTAAGGCCTTTTATGAGTTTTTTAGTTCACCAGAATGGACTGCCATCAATTACAATAAATATTACCTAGAGAATATTTAGATCAGGAGGGTTGCCAGATCTACTAAAAAGGCGTCAGGTTATATAAACAGTAAACGAGACCACCGGGCTCCATAGCCAGGGCTTAACATTTGTTTATTTAACTCAAATTGAATTATGGATAAGGCAATTCTCCAAAACAAACCAAAATACGACATAAAAGTACAAAAATCGATTAGAAATACATATGCAACATATTGTCAGTCTATACTGATTTTATTGTAGAAATCCGATTTCAACTGTTTAGACCCCGTTCAGAGTAATTCTCTAATTTTTTTGGCTTCCATGGTAACACTGAAGCATTATTTTCCCGGCAGCATTATTTCCCCGTAAAAAAATATGATGCAGTAGTACTACAGAGTACTCGAAATGTGTCCAATTGATCGTAGTACGCATTTCTGAAAATTGTCGAAATCTGTGCCCATACATTTCTAAGCAATATTAGTCTCCTACTGCGATATTTCCGATTGTTTCTTGAAATATCATTATCTCTTAATTAATTTGAAGTGAAAAAACAACCTTCGGTGCCCTCTTTGAGACACAGGTGGTCTCGTTTACTGTTTATATAATCTGGTACCTTTTTAGTTGATCTGGCAACCCTCCTGATTTAATTATTCTGAAGGTAATGTTTATTTTAGTTGATACCAATCCATCATAATGACTAAAGAATCTCATAAATCGTCTTAGTTTTCAGATATTCCCGGTTA